>NW_024067861.1:0-300000 GCF_009389715.1 Phoenix dactylifera
TTCCTGCTTGAAATAACCTGCTCATCCAATATATGTTCTATTTGTTCTCTGTCGCGAAGTAGGCGACCAGAATGTGTGCTCGTGGGCTGGGGCGACGATCGTTGCTTGGTTGCAGCTGATGGACCTTTTCAATTGGCTTAAATTGGCTTCTATTTGGATCTGATCACAGCACCTTGGCTAGTCTGCTGGGCTTGTAAAATGGAGGAGAGTAGACCTGCTGAGTTTGTGAGATGGGACCAGGCCTCTGTAGTGATGGCCTGCTGGTTTAGGCCTGTGAGGAGGCAGTGGGTGGCCCGGCCCAAAAGGAGCCTGTCTGGGGGTCGATGGAAAGGTGCTCGGGTGAGTTGCAGTGGCCAAATAAAAAAAAAAAAAAAAAGATGAGGGGAAAGGGAGAGTGGCGAGCTGTGGGTGCGGAGGCGGTGGTGAGCGGTGGAGGGGTGCGGTGGTGAGCGGTGGAGAAGGTGGACAGTCGGGCCATGAGGAAGAGAGGGCGGCGGAAGGAGGGCGGCGTGCGGCCTGTGGAGTCGACCGGTGGTGAGGGAAATGGGAGGGGATGTACGAGGAGGCCGGCGGCGTCGGCTCGGGCCCCGACGGGATGGTGGCGTCGACTGGAACGTCGGCGTAGGCGGTCGCGGAGGCGCAGACGGTGCAGCTCGGCGGGGAGTTCGGGGCGGGGCGGCACCGGCGGACGCGGCGGAGGCCTCGGCGGCGACAGAAGGCGGACGGCGGCTCGGGCTCTGGCGGCACGGCGGCCGGACTCGGGTGGCGAGGCCGGAGGGGCGATCGCTGCGGCGACTTGGGTGGAGCGGCGCGTCACGGGCGGCGGCGACGGCGGACGACCCGAGGGAGAAGATGAACAGAGGTAGGGTTTTTTTTTTTTTCTTTTTCTTTTTCTTTTTTTTTTTTTTTTTGGGCACGTGCGGTCACGTGCGTACTCCTCTTTTTTTTTTTTAACTCGGATCCGTTAGGATCCGGGTTATCGGGTTTGACCCGACCCTATACCCGTTATGGGTTTGTCACGTGAAATCACGTGTTTTTTTTTTTTTTTTGTGGGACCCGGGTTGTCGGGTTTCGGGTTAACGGGTGCGAGGCTTACCCGTTAAGCAGCTTCAACCTCCCGATAGTTCGGGAGGTCTCTCCGACCCTTGCGGCTGCGGCTGCGGGGCGGGGCTTCGATGGCCGTGGCGGAGGGCGGTGATCTCGGCCGCAGTTCCGTGGTCTGCGGCGACGGGCGGCTCCGGCAGGCGGCGGCGTCCGGTGGCGAGCCGACGGCAAGGTGGTCACGGCTCCGGCAAGCGTCTTCCGGTGGTGAAAGCGGAAACGTGAACGGGGGAGAGGGGTCACAGCAGGTCGGTGGCGCCGGGATGGCACAGAGCGGCGGTAGGGTGCGGTGCAGCCGGCAGCGAACGGTGGAAGTGGTGGCCGCGGGCTTGGCGACCAGTGGGAAGGGCCCGACGAAAGGGGTTTTCCCCCTTTTGTCTCTGATGAGAGCCGAGAGGGAGAGAGGGACCTTCCTTTTTTTTTTTTGTGTGTGTGTGTGTGTTCTTCTGGTGAGCACCGAGGGGATGAGACGGAGATGACGTCTCGGGTGGGATTTTTGGTGGAGTGAATAAATAGGGCAGTGGACCGTGGGAGGTTGAGGGAGAAAATGCTCGATCGTGGCTTTGGCAACGGAGGCAAAGCCGGGGCTCTGATACCAAGTTGATGTAGCACCAGTGCGGGGGAAGAGGAGAAGAAGGAAGAACAAGAGAAGGAGAAGGAAGAAGAGGTTGTAGAGACGCAGGAAGAATAGAGAAGGAGAGGAGAAGAAGAGAAGAAAGAACGTAGGGAAAAGAAATTCTTAATCATTCATTAAACCCTAATCATGAAAATAGTTCCCTATATATAGGGCCCAAATACACAACTTGCATAAACCCCCCTTACACAGAAATAAATCCTAATGAACCCACAAATAACACAAATAAGCCCTAAAATGCAAATAAGCCCAGAAATAAAATAAACCACAAATAAACCCTAGAATGCAAATAAGCCCAAAAATAAAATAATAAAATAAATATGCAAATAAACGAGTCTGGCTCAATCCGGGGGCTCAGGATCATCTGGATGAAGGGCTCTGATGTCCCCATCATTTGGTTTTCTGTTTTTCCAAAGTTCATAAGGTGTTTTCTTTATAATGGGTCTTAATAAAACTCTATTTAATATGTGACAAGAGGTATTAATGGCTTCTCCCCAAAAGTACTTAGGGAGGTTACTTTCACATAACATAGTCCTAGCCATTTCCTCTAGTGTTCTATTCTTCCTTTCCACAACTCCATTTTGTTGTGGTGTCCTAGGTGCTGAGAAATTATGGGTTATCCCCTTTTTACTACAAAATTCATCAAATGATTGATTTTCGAATTCGGTACCATGGTCACTTCTAATGGCTATGACTGAAGACTCTCTAGCATTTGTTACTTCCTTATGGAACTTCTTAAACATAGAAAATGCTTGATCCTTATGCGCTAGAAACATGACCCATGTGTACCTAGAGTAATCATCTACTATAACTAGACCATATTTATTTCCACCTAGGCTTGTTGTTCTAGTTGGACCAAATAGGTCCATGTGTAGTAATTCTAGAGGCCTAGAAGTAGAGACACATTTTATGGATTTAAAAGAGTTCCTAGATTGTTTGCCAAATTGACATGCTTCACATATTTTGTTCTTTTCAAATTTTAATTTTGGCAAACCTATCACGGAGTCTCTTTTAACTAGTTTAGTTATTGTGTCCATGCTTGCATGACCTAACTTACGGTGCCATAACCAACTAGCATCATTATCTTTAGTTTCATTTACAACTAGACATTGGTTATGTTTTGCAAGATCTTCTAGGTCTACAACATATACATTTCCACGTCTAATTCCTTTAAAAACTAAACTATTATCATTAGGATTTGTTATAATGCATAGTGATGGTTTAAACATAACATCATATCCTATATCACATAATTGACTAATGCTTAACAAGTTATGCTTAAGACCATCAACATATCTAACATTATCTATAAAAGTAGAAGGGGTGATTTGAACTTTACCAATACCAATGATATGACCTTGGTTGTTGTCTCCAAAAGTCACAGCACCTCCCTTCTTAGCTTTAAGGGTGAAAAATTGATCTTTATCACCCGTCATGTGCCTTGAGCAGCCACTATCCAAATACCAGCGGTTTTTGTTGACCTTGGCTGCAAGACACTCCTACACAAGCAAATCATGTCATCTTAGGTACCCAAGTTTTCTTGGGTCCTTCATGGTTAGTCAAGTTGGTTCCTTTTGGAACCCATACCCTTTTAATTTTCCTTTTTGTTTTACTTTTCCTATAGTCACATGCATTTGCCTTATGTCCTATAGTTCCACAACAAAAGCAGGTTATTTTCTTAGTTTTAGTTTCTCCAGCTTTAACAAAGAAGTTACTAAGAAGTTTTTGTTTATTTCTTGGTTTATACCCTAAACCCGCTTTATTAAATACTGCTCGTTGACTATTTAGTATCATGTTTAATTTTTCAGAACTATATGTAAATTTTTCAACTAAGGGTTTGTATTTGTTAAGTTCTTTAGTTAGTGTTTGATTTTCTGCTTTTAGATCATTAAGTTCTTTTGTAAGATCCTTATCTAAGGTTTGTTTATATTTTTTAAGTTCTGAAAATTCCTTAGTTAGTTTTTCATTATCTTTAGTTAAGGTGTTAGTCTTTTGAGTTAAAAGTTGGTTGCTTGTTTTAAGTTCAATATTTTCTTTGGTGATTAAGTCCTTATCCTTAACTAATTTATCGTATTTATGTAGGTATGATTGATTAGCTATTTTCAGTTCTTTATTCTTAAGATTTATAGCCTTATATTCTACCATTAACTCATTAAATGCATCATAAAGTTCATCAAAAGAGAAATCAAGATGCGTATCGGAAGTTACCCTCGTTTTCGTTGGCCATGAAGCAGAAATTGGCCTTCTCTTCTTGTTCATCATCTGATGAGGAGGATGATGAGTCGGAGTCGGATAGTGTAGTGACAAGAGCCTTCTTCTTCTTGTACTTACTCCCCTTCTTCAGTAAGGGGCACTCTGCTCTTATGTGACCCGGCTTCTTGCACTCGTAACACCCAATCCCCTCGTTTTCCCTTTCCTTACCTTTGTCCTTGCGGTAGAAATTTGAGGGGCCTCTCCTTTGATGATAGGACTTCTTGTGGTTGATGAATCTCTTGAACTTGCGCACAAGAAGAGCCTCACCATCATCTTCCTCATGTTCTTCTTCTTCACTGCTGCTACTGCAAGACAGGTCCTTGTTAGATGAAGTAGATTTAAGTGCTATTACCTTTTTCTTATGGGAGGACTCTTCTTCGCTGTGTTGCTTCATGGTTAGCTCGTGAGTCATTAGGGATCCAAGGAGCTCTTCGAGTGGAAGCTTGTTCAAGTCTTTAGCTTCTTGGATTGCCGTCACCTTGGCTTCCCATGACCTTGGTAGACAGCGAAGTATTTTCCTGACAAGATCACTGTTAGTATAGCTCTTGCCAAGGCTTTTTAGGCCATTGACAATGTCAGTAAACCTAGTGAACATGCTAGTGATTGTCTCATTAGAATCCATTTTAAATAGTTCATACTTATGAACCAATATATTAATTTTGGATTCTTTAACTTGATTCGTGCCCTCATGGGTCACTTCAAGTCTATCCCAGATCTCTTTTGCAGAGTTGCAAGTAGAGACCCTATTGAATTCATTTCTATCTAAGGCACAATAAAACACATTCATAGCTTTAGAGTTTAGTTGTGCCTTCCTCATGTCATGTTCATCCCAATCCGTTTCTAGTTTGGGTACCTTGACACCATCTACATATATGGATGGGATGTATGGGCCATTTACTACAATGGTCCACATCTCATAGTCTTGGGCTTGGATGAATATTCTCATCCTAGCCTTCCAGTATGAGTAGTCGGATCCATTAAAGAAAGGGGGTCTTTGGGTGGACTGACCCTCAATGTGAGAAGATCCAAATGGGGTTGTCATTTTGATCTTTTAACTCTTGAGTGGAAGAGTTTTTGGCTCTGATACCACTTGTAGCCCAGATAGACAACCCAAGAGGGGGGGTGAATTGGGTTTTAAAATAATTTAGATAATTAAAACGATGTGGTTGATTAATTAAAAACTATTGCAAGTTATTTAATTAATGCTAAGTGCTGTGAGTGATGTGAGGGGAAGAAGAAGAGAGACAATCCAATGCAAACACAGAGTTTTATAGTGGTTCGGAGCTACCCCTTGCTCCTACGTCCACTCCCCAAGTCTCTCTTGGGAATTCACTATAACCCCCTTGGATTACAGCCGGTTGTTTTGCAAGCTCACAACCAAACTTGTTGTTTTACGAGCTCACAACGAACTCGGTCGGTTTTCCCAGGCTCACCGACTAGAACCAACCCCGATTGTTTTTCCGGGCTCACAATCAAACCCTTACACACGTTGGTTTTTAACTTGGCTCACCAACCAACCTTAATCCCCTTGATTCAATCCCCCGATTGAACCAAGTAAATACAAGTTATAGAAAGAAAGGAAAATAAGCTTCTCAAAAGCAGATGTAAAACAATATAATCAAAAGAGGAGTTTAGAAGCCCTCAAACGCTTTTAAGCTGAAGTAGAGGAATGGCTTCTTGAACTCAGGTCTCCTCTCGAATGAGTAGTCGACTTGAATGCAGGAGGAGGAGGCTTTAATTGCTGGGAAGATGTAGTTGGTTGCAGTAAATGCTGATCTTCTCCTTTTTCGTTGAAGAGCACGTTGCAGAGCTTGAAAGCTTGAATGCTTGGAGTGGAATGGTTGTTCTCTGCCTTGCTACAGTCTTCTGTGGCTATTTAAGCCAACCCCCATGGAAACTAGCCGTTACACTGCTTTTTCTGTCCGTTCTGCACACTCTGCACAGCCTGACAATATGACCGTTGGTGGGTTGGAGTCGACTCGCGCGATCAGGAGTCGACTCGGCTGTAGCGGGAGTCGACTCAAGCTTTTCCGGAGTCGACTCGGCAACTGTTCCAAATTTGAATTAAAGTTGCCGTCACGACTGGGAGTCGACTCGTCTTGACCCGGAGTCGACTCGCCAACTTCTGGAGCTGACCTGGCAATTTTGGAGTCGGCTCATCCACTGAAGTCCGTGGATCCAATTTTGAATTTTGTCCACTCGAGTCGACTCGACTGTCCTTGGAGTCGACTCGAATCCCAGAGCCCGAACTCCCGATTCTCTGTCTTTTGGCTCATCCAGTCTTGGAGTCGACTCGAACTTCCTTGGAGTCGACTCGGCTCTCAGTTTCCGAAAGTTGGTCTTCTGCCTTTTGACGTGAAGCTTGTCTTGGAGTCGACTCGAGCTGTCTGGGAGTCGACTCGAATTTCAGAGGCAGTAACATGGTTTTCTGTCTGTCGATGGTCGCACAGTCTCAGAGTCGACTCGCGTATTGCGGGAGTCGACTCGAATCTCAGAGTCCATAAAATGCTCTCTGACCTTTCTTTGTGTACCTCTTGGAGTCGACTCTTACTACCCTGGAGTCGACTCGTTGAACATTGGAGTCGACTCGCGCACTTCAGGAGTCGACTCGTTGACAGGTTCTGAGATGAGGCTTTCTGTTCTTCTTTCTGTTCTCAGTCGGAGTCGACTCGTACTAGTCTGGAGTCGACTCGAGCTCGTGCCAGTGAACTTGATACGTTTGGAGTCGACTCGTGATACTCGGGAGTCGACTCGAGTCTCAGACTTTGGTTCAGCAGACTTCTTAACTTATCCAAAATACTATGAACCAAAATCTAGAGACACTTGGACAGGATTTTCACTGAAACACTCAATTGAATTCATTAGTAATCACAAGATATACTCAAATGCTTTGAGCTCATCAAAATCAAATGGGGTTTTAATCAATCACTCCACAAAGCACAAATTGGCGGTCTCTTCCTTCTCTTCCTCGGAGGATGATGTGTCACCATCATCCCATGTTGCTTTCAATACCTTCTTCTTCTTCTTTCCAAAATGCTTCTTCTGTTGAGGGCATTCGGAACGGATGTGTCCCGGTCTCTTGCAATCATAACAAATGATTGGGTCTCTTTCCTTTTCTTTTTTCTTTTCCCAATCATTTCTCCCTCCAAACTTCTTTCTTGGGAAGGGTTTCTTTCTTCTCATGAATTTCTTAAATTTCCTTACTATTAAACCCAAGTCCTCATCTTTGCTTTCTTCTTCACTCTCACTACTTTCTTCTTCACACACACTCGAAGTAGCCTTAAGTGCGATTGTCTTCTTCTTTGGCAACTCTTCTTCATGTTGCTTCATTGTGAGCTCATGCGTCATCAATGAGCCCAATAGTTGTTCAAGTCCCAATGTGTTGAGGTCTTTAGCTTCCACGATCGCCGTGACCTTCGCTTCCCATGCTTTTGGCAAGGACCTGAGAATTTTACTCACAAGTTCTGGATTAGTGTAGGATTTGCCCAAATTCTTTAGACCATTTATTATATCGGTGAAGCATGTGAACATGCATGAGATGGTTTCGTTGGGTTCCATCTTAAATAACTCATACTTGTGAACTAGAATGTTCACTTTAGATTCTTTGACTTGATTTGTACCCTCGTGGATAACTTCAAGCCTATCCCATATTTCCTTAGCGGAACTACATGTGGAGACTTTATTAAATTCATTCACATCTAGAGCACAAAATAATGAGTTCATGGCTCTAGCATTGAGTTGAACCATCCTGTTATCATTCTCATCCCAATCCTCCTCAGGTTTGGAAATTTGAATGCCATTAACCATGTGAGATGGTTCGTGTGGTCCCTTGATTATGACCCTCCACAAGGCATAATCTTGTGCTTGAATAAAGATCCTCATTCTAGTCTTCCAATAGGTATAATTTGTCCCATTGAGGAGTGGAGGTCTATTGGTTGCCTGCCCCTCAGCAGGAACATTGTTGAAGGGTGTTGCCATCTAGATCTTTGGCCAAGACAGTTAGGTCTTCAAGAAATACACAGAGCACCTGCTCTGATACCACTTGTTGCCCAGAGATGGTCACCCAAGAGGGGGGTGAATTGGGTGTTTTAAAACTTTTTGTCCAATTAAAAATAAAACACACAAATGTATGAGCTAAAGTAAAAATAGAGGTATGAAAACAGACAATCGCAAACACAAGGTTTTATAGTGGTTCGGAGCTTCCACTGCTCCGACATCCACTCCCCAAAGCACCTTTGGAAATTTCCACTATAATCCAAGATTACAGTCCGGTAGTTTTGCGAGTGCACTACCCAACTCGTTGTTTTACCGGACTAACAACGAACCCTACAACCCCCAATTTCACCTAGGCTTGGGACGCCTTTCCCTTGTTCCAAGTCCCTTGACTGGAACAAGCACAATAATGAAAAGTTTTACAAGGATTCAAAAGCTCTTAAGAAGCAAATAAAACAGTGAGAAATAATAAAACCCGGAAGAACCCTTTTAGCCGTTGGAAGCGTGGGAAGTGGTGGTTCTTCCGATGTGGATTGCGTTGGCTTGAATATGAGCTTTGAATGCCGAGCGGGAGAGAGTAGTTGAGCACGAAATCAGTTGGGAAGCTTGAAGGCACTTGGTTTCTTCACTTGAATGCACTAACTCCCTTGAACCTCTTTTTCTTTCTTCTCTCTTGAATGATCTTATGTTAGGTTGGTGAGAAGTTGTTGGAAGGCACTTAAGAGCTCCCTTTTATAGCCCAAAAAGCAAATATAGCCGTTAGACACAAAGAAAGAAACGTTTGAAATTCAAAAAAACCTGCAAAAAGGTGTCAGTCGCGTCCCAGGCGCTCCGGAGACGTCTCCGCTTCAACGCGAGACGTCTCGGCTGTAAGATTTTTCTTTTGACGTTGTTTGGGGTCGACTCGGCGCTTTACGGGGACGACTCTGATGATGAACCGTTTGAATGCTTGTTTTTCTATTTTTCTGAGAGGGTCGCCTCGGCACTTTACGGGGACGTCTCGGGATGTTTGCACTTTTTGCATGGGGACGACTCCGCTGCCTCGGGGACGACTCCGCTGTTTTATCTTCGAAAAACAAGTCCTCTGGAATTCTCTGAGAGAGTCGACTCCGCTTTTTCAGGGGACGTCTCCGCTGCCTTATCATCAAAAAAGACATCCTCTGGAATACCCTGAGAGAGTCGACTCCACTACCTTGGGGACGACTCCAGAAGTCTGCTTTTTACTGTGGGGACGACTCCGCGTCCTGTGGAGACGACTCGCGCGCATCCCTTGAAATCGGCCTTTCTGCCGCCTCTGAGAGAGTCGACTCCGCCTCTGAGAGAGTCGACTCCGACCCTGCGAGACGCCTCGCCAGGTGCAAAGAAGGAGGCATGCATCTCCTCTTGGACCTTCTTCTTTGGTTCTAGCACATGGAAAAGAAAAGGCTGCAAAGAGCCTTGCATTCTTCTTCCTAGATCCCTCCTTCTTCCTCCTCTCAAGGCAATCAAGAGTTGACTCAAAAGAGAGGACTTCAGCCATCAATAGCCATCTCTGCAAGGGAGCTAGCACCCCGGGGAGATCCAAAAGCTTCGATCGGTGCTTTACTTCATGTAGATACCCGTAGAGGTCGGACACGTGTGCGGCTTGAAGCGAACTTTCAATCAAATCCACGAATATCATATTTGCGGAGACCATCTACCTGCACAAGGTGAAGATCTGATCTTCCTAACAATATAAAATGATTTAAAAGATTTAATCCTAATCTCTCTACAAACGAAGTTTTAAAATACATTCATGTGATGAACGGGATCTCGCGCATGCCCTTCTGCTGCAATCTGAAAAAATTTTGAAATTTCCTGTGGCATATGAGGGTTGCTAACACGGACCGCATCATCCTTGAGAGAGATTCGACCGCGGTGGTTGAGTGGATCCGAGGTCGGGCATTCACAGCTGAGGACTGGCTGCTGATCCATGAGATGCACAGATTGCTGAGGGAGTGCCACTCCTACCAAGCCTCACACATAGGGAGGCAAATGGGGCTACTGATTGGATTGCCTCCTTTGTATCCTAATACTCTGGTGCGCTGTTGTACCAAAAAAAAATGAGCTTTGATTGTATTTATTGATCATTAATACATTATACTTTATTGTATTTGTGGGATAAGTTTCAATTGAGCCGTAACTTCGAAAGGTTGATCCATACCTAGAAACAGAGTGTGTGTAGGGCTTACTCATGTCTAAAAATGAGTGACTAGCTTGGAGGGCTAGGATTGAATGTTCGGTCGCTTCTGATGTTTTAATTGTTTTGAATGATTAATGGATTGAATTACCCAAGTAAGGAGTTTAGGGAGTGGACATAGGTGCTGCAGTTAGCATTGAACCACCATAAATCTTTTGTGTTTGTGGTGATTGAATTTTGTTCCTTGTTCTATTTATTTATTATGTTACTTATTGTTCATATCACTCATTACACATCACTTACACTATAATAAGATATTGTCGATCCAATGGATTGATTTTAATGAGGACAAAATATTTAAGTATGATATTAATGAATTTGTATTTTTAGAGTGGTTAATTTGTTGTATAGGGAGCTCAATGAGTTTGAGAGGTTAGAGAAACATGGAAAAATTTATTGAAAGGTTTTTGAGATTTTCTAGATTTTCTACAATAGATGAGTCAACCCTAGCATAAACGAGTCACCAATGCACAAAGTCACCAGTCACGATAGGCGTAGGCTTGAACGAGACAAAAGTGTAGTTGGAACAAGGTTGATGATCGAGGTAATCGATAAGATCTACCACCTCAAGGTCAACGAATACAAGCCAATCATAATAATATTCCTTTAGGTAGTAGAAAGGCAAACAAGGGATTGCATGGCAAGATTGAATTGGCAAACAAAGAAGTTCAGGCAATACCAAGATTCGCTCTCTCGGTACCGGACCCTGTACCGGTGCCATATTAGCATAGTATCGGTATGATACCGTATATTTTTTTTTTGGCATACCAAGTATTAGTATGTCACCATATCAGGTACCGGTACCAAATCTTTACAATATCGTATGCCTTATATCATCCGGTTCAAGCCGGTACACCTCAACTCTGCCCATATTATTGCTGGAGTGCTTAATGGTGGAGCCAACATGGAGATCTCTAGGCACGAGAAAATGTCTCCATTGGTTACCAACCACTTATGCCTATTCTGGAGTCATGGTTGCCCGGAGGAGCTAAGAGGACTACGAAACTTCAAGGAACGGGTAGAGAAAGGTGGTATTGCAATGAGCCGAACCTTCATAAAATTTCTTGAAATATTTAACGAAAAAAAGATTTGGCCATGTTAATTGAGCAAAGCAAAAGCCAAGAAGAAGAGCTTCAGGAATTTCTATAGAAGGGTAAATTTTCAAGAAATGACTATAGAGCTAAATTTTAAGGATTCATAGGGTACGCCCACAGCTCCAAGTTCCAAAATTTAAGTCCTTATGGCATTGATAGTTACAGCAAAAAATCAAGAGCCCAGCAGATATAAACCAATCTTCAGCCAAAGCAATAGCCAGTCAGAGGTCAGCCTTGACTACTTTCACTGAATTATAGGAAATTACAAATTTATACTAAATATTCTATCATGGAGACAGGTTCACTTTGATGGCAAATTTGCCAAATATATGTGATATAGGTAGCATAAAACTGAGATCGAAATTGTTAGGAGACAGTTCAAGTAGAGTGTTTGTATTGAACACATCCCTAACTGGGAGAATGTTGAAAAACCCCGTAAATCTAAGAGACTAGGTAATGAAAGGTATTGGAAGTGGTTGACTGGAAATATACGGCCACCAAGACTAAAGGACGATTGGTTGTGGGAGATGTTGAAAGAGATAAAAGATTGAAGAGACTATTGGCTTCTCAAATAGTGGCCTTCTACTAGCAAACTCGGTCAAACCAAAGATTACAGAGAAGAGTCATGAGGGCCATAGGCGGTAGTACTTAAAACTATCCTAGAATAAGCTTCTGAATCAAGCAATACTACTCAACTCCGCACTTGTTGGTGCATAAGTGCTCAAGCCAACATGGAGATACCTAGGCACAAGAAAATGCCTCCATTGGTTAGCTCTTACTTCATCCTCTTCTGGAGTCATGTTCGCCCGAGGGAGAAGGAGCCAAGAGGGCTTCGAGACTTGAAGGAATGGGGTAGAGAAAAGAGGTATTGCAATGAGCTGAACTTTCATAAAATTTCTTCAAGTATTTGATAAAGGAAAGATTTGGCCTTGTCAATTGAGCAAAACAAAGGCCGAGAAGAGGAGCTTCGGTAATTTCTATCAAAGGACAAATCTTTGAGAAAAAATGTATAAGGCAAATTTGAAGGATCAATAGAGGATCCCCATACCTCCATGTTCCTAAATTTATGTCCTTTTAGCACTAATAGAGACTACCAAAAATCAAGGACCCAATAGATATAGACGAATCTTTGGTCAAAGAAACAACCAGTCGAAGGTGAGCCTTAACTACTTTGACTGAACAATAGCAAAAAAAGAAATTTACAGATCTATACCAAAAAGAAGGCTATGTATTCTATAATAGAGATAGGTTCGCTTTGATGGCAAAATTACCAAATATAGAAGGTATAGTTAGCATTTTTTCTAAAATTGAGGCCAAAATTGTTAGGAGGAATTTCAACTAGAGTGTTTGCATTGAACACATTCCTGATTGGGTGAATAATGAAAAAACCCTAAATCTAAGAGACTAGGGAATGAAAGGTGTTGAAAGTGGGCATCAGAAATAGATAGCCACCAAGACTAAAGGATTATTGGCTATGGGAGGTGTTGAAAGCGAGAAAAGATTGTAAAGACTATTGGCCTCCCAAATGACAGCCTTCTACTAGCAAACTCGGTTGAACCAAATATTCTAGAGAAGAGTCTTCAAGGGCCATAGGCAATAGTAGTTCGGACTATCCCAAACTGAACTTATAAAATTCGGCCTTGAAGACCTCTTAGGAAGACCGAGGAAGGAAAGAGGACAAAGTTTAAGGAATCCAAGATGGAAGATAGTTTCAAAAATGAGTAAACTAGAGTCTTCCATGAGTACATAAGAATTAACTTTCTTGAGTATGCTAGGATGCTCAAGGTCATCATGGTGCTATTCAGCATTGGCATAGAATCTGAGCTCCTAATCCATGGTCAATTAACAAGTAATGAAGACAACTTACAAAGAAGAGGGTAAGAGCTAGGTGAAGACTGTTGTAAGGAAGACAGAGATGATGATGGCACCCAATATAAAACAATGCCCTATATTGAGGCGTGATCTAAAGAGATTGTGTAATAATTATGAGACCTTCAAAAATCGAGTAGCACCCTTCGAATTACAACTAATGCTACATTAGTATGTAGCTATTACAAGAGGAGAATAGTTGCTACTACACAAATTCCAATACTATGGAAAAAAGAAATTTAAAAAGGATGAGAATCCCTACAAACATAATTATTTGAATGATCAAATGTTAGTGCTTTGATGTGAGCGCTCGGGTGGCTAGTATATTCCATCACCCTATCTGACTAATAGCCGATGGAAGGCCAAGGACATTTTTCACATCATATCCTTTGCTGAAATTGACACATCGGAGAAACATCCCTAATTGGCCATACGGTGGGGTAAAAACAAACATAAATGGTTTCAAGAGAATATCCCAAGAGCTAAGACCAAATAGACACCAAACTGAAGTTGACCAAGAGCATCTCACCAAAGGTTGAATATGCATGAGTGACCATAAGTGTATTGATATTAAGTAACCCGAATGGAGACATAGCAAAGATTTTGACTAATTGAATGACTACTACTCTGGCAGTAGCATACGATCAAGATATATAGTAGGAGGATAGCTGACGTCAATTACCTGAACCACCAAAAGTGAAGCCCAACATAGGAGGTAACCATCAAAGTGAGAAGTTATTATTTCTCAGTATAAATAAGTAAAATTGTATTACGTAAATAACCTGTATACACCTATCTACCCATTACCATTTTCATCAACCAATGAGTTTCTTGACGCACCAGGACAGGACAAGAAGGGCCCAAACAAGGTGGAAATTGGATACATTTAGGTCGAATTGAAAGCCAATCCATGCCTTTAAGCTGAGCTCCTAAACCCAAAACAATTTGACCTCCATCTTTATGTATGCATTGATTGATGGATGTATGCATGCATGCATGCATGCATCCAAAGCTAGCACAATTTAGGGTCGGACTCCGGTTGCATCTGTGTTGACCTGCCCAAGTTACACACCTTAGTTCCTGTTTCTCTAAGGATCATAATAGTAAGTGCAACAGCAGAAGCAGTAGCTAGGGATCAAGCAAATCAGTAATGAAACTAAGACTCCAAAAATTGATGTAATCAAGTAGTACACAAGAATAAACGAAATGTAAGCAGTTGCCTATCATGGTTCTCACGTCCTTATCGGTCGCCCGTTTCCAGCAGAGGATATTCTAGCAAGTTAGATGTGCTTCCGATGAGAAAGGCCCTTACTACACAGTCCAGAGGATACAAACAGCACCCAAAGGTGCCAGCAGATGTATGCCCCAATTTTTCTTATTTTTATTATTATTTATATCTATGTCTTATTTGAGCTGCACTTTATTAAAGATAGCAAGCCCATTACTAAAGTTTGTAGCGTTTCTCACATAGAGAGATTTCATGGCTATAAAAGAAGACTAAATAATTATTCATATCTCAGATATGGTCGCATCAATTTGCCATGCAATATGCGATGGTAGATGAAGATGGAGCTAAAACAAAAGAATAACAGTTCTGCAAATCGAGGCCTCCTCCAGTGATCACAACCCTTCTCTTAGCAGCTGAAGTTTCTAGGTTGAATTCTTGGATGATACATTTTCGAAAAGAAAAATGGACTTGGATAATCATGGTGTCTGTAGAATCCCTCCCCTTCTTTGTAGCAAAAAAGAGAAGAAGAAGGCATGACAGTTTTGAACAGTCCAAATGGCTTCAGGCTTTGGCAAAAATAGAAGAAAGGAAAGGGTATAATCCATGCAAATGAAGAGAAAAGCAGAGCAAAATCTGAAATACCATCATGTTATATTTCACAGAAGGGGCAAACATTAAGGAGGCACCTCTTGTTGATTGTCTCCAGGATGGAGATTGCGTAGTGGAAGATTTGCTCAAAGAAGTGAACCAGCAAAGCTTCAAAGTAAGAATAAATATAATGACATCCCAGTAAAGTAATGGCCTCATTACAGCCCCCCGACAATGGCCTCCAGTGCATCTTTGACATATGGATATTTATATGAGAAACCCAACTCCTTCGCCTTTGCAGGTAGCACTCTTTGCCCTTCCAAAACCTGCAAACGATGCAATTGAAAAATGCATATTTTGATTTGTGAAAGCCGTAACTGATAAAATAAAAATAAGTTAAATTGGACAATACATACAACAGAGGCACCTTCACCGAGGACTGCTTTGATAGCAAAATCTGGTACAGGCAGCCAAGAAGGCCGGCCTATAACTTGGCCCAGTTGATCACACATCTCTGACATCCGAACTGGGTTTGGAGCAGTTCCGTTGATTACACCTGACAAAACAGTAATGCTTACTTTTGAGGCTAAAGCAATTTTTCATATGCACCTATTTGCTATCACTTAGGTGATATCTTTTCCTAATTGACATATGTTAATAAGAATAATAGATATCAAGTTAATCCGTGTCTTTTGTGTTTGAATTGGAGAAGCACAATGCAAATCACAAGCCATTTTGTGACATAAGGATGATTGCTGATTGTGCTAGACATGACAAGCCATACTCATGGACTTCACCTTTAATATGTGCCAAGAAAGACATGTAAATTTCAAGGAGCAAGAGCATCAATTCCGTAGCTCAGCAAATTGCTTTGAAAAAAATGGATACAAATTGATAAAAAATATAAGATCAAATTCACCTCCCTAGAATTGTATAAGGTTTGAGTTGGGTCAAACTTTCTTGACATATTAAATGGTGTTTGACTTTACACAACTTGATGGGTAGGCAGAAGCCGCAGAACTATGTTGGATAACCTGACCCAACTTTGGCCTCCTCCTACTCCCCTCATTTGCCTTCCAATTCTGCAGCCGAGAAACTTGCTTTGAAAACCAAGATGAACAAATTTAAAAAAATTAAAGTATCAAAGTCATCTCCCTGGTCATGTACAATGTTTGCTTTTGGCCAAGATAACTTGATAATTATATATATAATTTGATTTCACAAGGGAATTGAAGAGTAGGTAGAATGATGACAGATTCCTAACCTAACCTTGGCCTCCTCTTCTCCTCCTTTGCTAGGCAAGAAGGGTTGGGATGAACAATTATGGTTGAGTAGGGCTTCCACGTTGGTAGTGGTAATACGAGTCTAGGAAGATAACGGAGTGGAACGGTGAGAGAAGCTTTTAAAAAATAAAAAGCTTTTAATGACGTGAAGGCATGGCGTGGTGGCCAAAGAGAGAAGAAGCTTTAGGTGGGGTGACTACAATGGCAAAGCTAGGATTTTGCATGAGGGGGGAGGAACAGCAAAATTATGAAGCCATAATACCAAAAAAAAAATTTATATACTTTTAATCATTTGCAACACAATTACAACACATGGTAATAAATTAAATTGTGCCTAAATCTTTTTAAAAATAAAAATATCTGGACCTAGATAAGCTTAAAACTGCAGCACCCTTTGATTGATTGGTGCCTTGATTTCTTAAAATGTAACTCCTAGCATATATTAAAAAAGTTAAAAGCAATATATCTTCTCTAAAAGTAATGAAAGATCTCTTCTTAAATAGGTAAAAGGTTGAAGAAGGTAAAGCAAGAGAAAAGAAGAGAAAAATAAAGAAAAAAGGAAAAGAAAATGCTAAAATTTCAAATAAATACAAAAAGAGAGACAGGATAGAGTGCATGCTCACTTGCCCTTGTTTGAAGGATGCAAACAAGGAAGCATGGAGATTGGGATATACTAACTGACTCCCTAATCTTCAACTTAAGCGGACACATGGATGGCCATGATTGAACCTTCAAAGCTATTAAAGTTATTTGAGTTGGCCAAGCAACTCTAGTGCCTATTTAGAAAGAACAATCCAAAATTGTGGAATAATAAGATTTATCACATACACCCTTTATGTCAAGTGATAAGTTATAACCCAGAATTTTGAGTAGGGGGCAAAGAATCTATCTTCTGTAACATGTGGGAAATCCGAAATCCAAGAGGGGGCACTTGCCCCACTTCGTCCCCAGCTTCACTAGTTGGTGATGATGAAAGTGGTAGGTGTTAGGAAGATGAGGGTGGGGTGAGGCGGAGCAGGTTAATGGAGGGTCGGTTGGAGTTTAATTGCCATAATCTGAAGCTGGTAGAGGAGTAGATGGGGATATGAGTTCAGGGAAGTAGATAGTTTAGACACATTTTTAATCAAGAAGCACTTACAAAATGGGTGCAGGTTTGAGATCTTGGGAAGATTCTATAGCTGGTGCTTTACCTAGGTACAAGATTTTGGCTACTATGGGTTGAAGCAATGAGGGTGAAGCAATGGTGGTGAGGTGAGGGCAATCTTCACAAGAAAAGACACAAACAGAGAGAGAGTGAGGTGAGGGTTGATAGGACAACTAATGAAAGAAGAGAATTGGAGAGGAAGTGGGAGGGAGAGTAAGAAAAAAGAACCTTTAGGATCCATTACTAGGGGACTATAAGGTGCTGGACAAACATGAGGGACGCTGTTTGGGCAGGCAAGGAGGCAAACTGATGGTTTGGAAGATGAGATATTCATGCATAGTAAATTATATGTATTATAATAATAAGTATCAAGGTTTGCCATCTTAGTGCTAGACTCCATACTAATGTCGCACTAGCATTATGTTAGTATGGTACAGTACGAAATTTTTTTGGCATACCGAGTATCGGTACGCCACCCGTATCAAGTACCGATACGTAGGTACGCTCTGTACTGCTCGGTTCGGAATGGTACAACGAACTATTATAAGTATAATAACTTTTATTATTATTTAAGAAAGGGCCATAATCGGAGTGGGTTGATGCAAGTACCAACATAGGCAATCAAATTAGGTAGTGTCAACCCAATATGGTAGATGGAAGGCTGTTGTGCTCCGTGCGCGAAGAAGAAGATCCGATCTGTGCTAGATGACCTAATATGAGGAGAGAGGGCGAGCTCGAACGTCATCGGAGCTGATCCAGCCAGAGATAAATAAGTCAGACAGAGCTCTAGGGAATAGCAGGAGATGGAGACCCATAAAGTCAAGTGTAAAGAATATGTCTGTATTTTTCGTGATGGTCATTCATACTTGGTACCCTAGGCCTTCTTTATAGATAAAGAGTCCTAGTCTCGCTAGAGTTGGGCTCTAGAATTCGGAGTTAAGTGGAGAACTATCTCTAGACTTTTCTTATGTGGATCCGCTAATGAATGAGTCCAACTGAAAATGGTCCCCTGCTATGCCATGTGTCATTTCATGATTGGCTAATCTAATTTAGGCCACATCAAGTGCCTCCCACTTCAAGGTCCAAGCCATCTTTTCCTAGCTTAAGCTAAGGAAGTAGATAAATCAGCAAAATTGGTCTAGATTTGATCTATGTTTCATTGTTGATGGGAATTTGGGCTGAATTTTGGAATTTTTGCTAGATTATCCAAGCGGGTTCTCTTGGACTTCTAAAGGACAACTGATCTGTGTGACCGCTCAGCCAGTAACAAAGTGACACGTGTCACCTCGTCTGGTCAAGAAGTCGATCGGGCATGGTTTCTTTGGATGATCTGAGCCGTTAGAGCTTCTATATAAGCGAGGCAATGACCAATGACCAGAGCCTTAGGCTTGTTTACAAAAGTCTCAGTTCCCATTCTAGTTAGCTTTAGCCTCCCAGTAGCTTAGCATTTCTCCTTGATCTGATCTTCCTTTCAGCTTGGCCCTTCCCTTAGGTATTTTCTAGACCCTTTCCTTTTTCATTCTGCTCTTAATTTGCAAGAATGTTTAGCTCTTCAGCCTGAGCTTATTCCTGTAGTTCCGGTTCCTCTTCTCCATCTAGGTCATCTTCAATGGACAAGTCTACTCAGCCTATCCTTCTTAGAGGTCAAGGTGCCGAGCAGTGCACGTTAGGTTAGGGGAACTTGAAGTATTTAGGAAGACCTATCTGTTCCCTCTGGTTTTTCCTTTAGGCTGCCTGAACGTGATGAAAGGGCTGACATTTACTTAGCAAGTCAGCTGTGCTTGTCTAATGAGTGCCTCCTAGCAAGGCTTAGGTTCTCCTTTCACCCCTTCATCTGTCAACTCTTAGATTAGTATAAGTTAGTTCCTGCCTAATTAGACCCAATTAATGGACTATTATAGGGTTTCTTGCATACACCTTTATGTATGGTGTACAAGCTATAATCGAGCTCGTTCAAGCTCTATTCATTTTTAAAGAGCACCCTTTGAAGCAAGGATGGTGGTATTTCTCAGCTTGGAAAGGGGTGCAATTGATCAAACAACACCATTCAGCTACACATAGCTGGAAGGGCTGCATTTTCTTCATGCTAGCTGAACAGCCATGGCAGTTCCGCATGATTTGGGGAACACCAAGGAGCTCTTTAAGTCGGTACCCCAACTTGAGCAAAATAGATTAGAAGATGCTTGAAGAGCTATGCCATACTGAAGTTCCACCTGATAGATGTATGCCCTAAAAGCCAATCTGGCTGACACATTGTTAATTCTAGGGACATAATTTTGTACTTGACTATTTATTATTGAATAAATAAAAGGCATCTTTTTATTCATATTGTTTATGTGTCTATGAATCGTCCAAGAATTAATAAGATGATGATGCGTATTCTTAAGAGTTAAGAATTTGAGCCATGCATCATTGATTAATTTCTGAATGCTCCTGATCAATGGATCATCACAAGGATGGTGATCGATCCGATCAGTGCACACATTGCTTTCCTTATGGATGGACAAGACTCGAGTCCACAGTGTGGCGACACTGAAGTAATAGTGCAGGTGCTTGTTAGAGAACAAGGGTACTGAGCGTGACCAAGACAAGAAGTCACTTGGATGTCTATCCACTCGTCAGTGACTTGCTTGATGTTGCAGTAGTATGACTGGTCCTTTGACCTGCGATGCTTCGGCTACTCACAGTGAGGTTATTGTAGTTTGACTGCATATATACATGGTCTCTAGCCATATGGGTCCATGCAGTGTAGATTGGCTGCAGTAGGTTCACTGTAGGAGTAGGATATGCATCTACAAGGAATCTATCGACCTTGATAGATAAGGAGAGATCCTATGTGATTTATAAGACTGAGTTCGTAAGACCTCGGCCGGGGCAGATTGCACAGTGGAGAAAGAGTTCTCCGCTCTCGAACTTAAGTCGAATAAATCTTGACATATGACAGACGAAGGGGTTTGACGAGTTATCCATGACCTCCGTCCTGTAGGGATCCATGATAGAAGGACTGTATCACATGATAACTGCACCTAGAGGTTCATCATTCTATTCTACTGGGTAGCCACTACATGCTGCTAGGTGTCACTGGTGGATGGTGAGACTCACAGGGATTATCTCGATGATCGATTAACCCTAATGAGTAGAGTTGGAATCGTTCCGATCCATTGAAAGGAGTTTTCAATGATATTGTGATAAGAGATCACAATATATCTCACTACCAGTCAGAGTAGAACCTATGGGGTCACACACACTAGAGGCATTTTGACCGATCCGATGGTTGAATCGTGATTAGGAATCACAAGTAATCAATTCGATTGATAATAAGTTGAAGAAGGAACAAAGGAAATTAATTAATTGGACTTGAAACAAGAGTCCTACTTGGAGTAGGATTCCTAGAGTCCTAATTGGATTAGGACTGAAAATCCTACTTGGAGTAGGATTCCTACAATCCTAATTAGATTAGGAGTTTTGAATTAAAATTGGATTCCTACTTGGAGTAGAATTCCTAGAGTCCTAATCGGATTAGGACTTCGGATTCAAATTAGAGTCCTAATTGGATTAGGACTAAAATTAAATAAGTCCTAATTGGATTAGGATCTCCTAAGCCCTAATTAATCATCAACCTAATGAATCAAGATGACTCCTAATTGGGTTAGGATTGAAGAGTTCAAATTAAGTCATGGTTCATTCAACTTCTAATTGGATTAGGACTTGTATAAAACCCAAATTGGTTAAACCTTGGACTAAGCCTAATTACATTAGGACTTAGCCACTAGAAGACCTCCTAATCCTCCTTAGAGGAGGACTAGGGTTAGCCAAGAGGGAGGGGCGCACGCCCCTCCTCTTTTCCCTTGTTGGTGCGGCAACACAAGAGGGGCCGGCGCCCCTCTTGGAAAACAATCAAGGGCTCCTAACTTGTAGGAGCCCTTCATGCTTAAAAGGGGATGTGGGCGGCACCCTAGGGCAGATGATTCAAGCCCTCTTCCTTCTCCACCCGTGAGCCCCCTCTCCTCCTCTTGTTTCAGCCGCAAGCAAAGGGAAAAGCCAAGAGGAGTCTTGGCGGCATCCTCTTCCTCCTTTCCTTCTTCCAACGCAGGCAAAGGAAAAAGGGCTGCAAGGCTTGGTGATCTTCTTCCATGGTTGCTCCTTCTTCCTCCTCCCAAGTACAATCAAGGGTTGATTAAAAGGAAGGACATCAGCCACCAAATTTTCTCTGCAAGGAAGCTAGCACCCCGGGGAGAAAAAGAAGCTTGGATCGGTTTTCTGCTTCGTGTGGATACCCGTAGAGGCCGGGCACTTGAACAGCTTCAAGCGAACCTTCATCCAAAACCACGATCATCAGTTTGCGGTGATCATCTACCCGCACAAGGTGAAGATCTGATCTTCTAATGTTATTTAAAAGTTTTTAATCCTTATCTATCTACGAACGGTTTTTAAACCACGTTCATGCGATGAACGGTTGATCCCGTGCATGTCTCTTCCGCTGCATCTGAAATTTTTTTAATTTTCTGCGGCATGGGCGGGTTCCCAACACCACCTGTCCAAGAATTTATGGCTGAGCAAACTCTAGTAAATGCCAATTTAAGCAGAGCATGGCTTGAGGGCAAATTCTAGCCATTCTTGTAATTGTTTAGTCTCGGTTTCCTACTGAGCTATTTTACTTAATTAGATTTTCTTTCTGCAAACATGGTTATCAACATGGCACTATTCAAACAAGCTAGTAAGCGTAAGAGGCCTAGCGAGAATAGCAAGAGTGCTCCTCTTGTGAAGAAGTTAGTAGTTCCGGTCCCCTTCAAGGTCCGCACTGAGGGGACACCTTGGGCAAAGGAGCAGCCCAAGGTGCAAATAGTGTTTTCTCCCCCTCATGCCCACACTCCGGAAGTTGAACTTTTCCATCCTGAGTGGTCTATAAGAACCATGGACTCAGCTTTCCATAGCAACCAAGTCGGCCAAGAATTAGCTCGAGGGATTCTTCTCCCAGTATACCAAGCCAAGTTGTTGGGATGCACTTCCAGCATGTTGCTCAGCCAACCTTCAAGGAGGCCATCAAGGTAAGCTTTCTATCCTATAATACTTTAAAAGAATTTTATTTGTTGCATACCGTTGACTCACTACTCCATCTTTCAGAACGTCCACCTTTGGATGGCCACTCATGACCACATCTTTATGCTATCCAAGGACTTGGAGAACATGGAGCTCTAGAGGGACCAGCTGAAGCAACAGGTCAGCGGGCTTGAGGCCGAGCTGAAGGAGCATGATCATTCAGACAGGCGCCGGGTAAAACTGGGAGCAGCCAAGCAAGAAGCCGCAAAGGCAAACGAGGAGGCAGCTCAAGCTGTGGAGGATTCCAAAGCCTCTAAACAGCATGAGGTAGACTTGGTCGCCCATAGCTTTGAGGCCTACGAGGGCTTCAAATTCTGAAAATGACAAGTGGAGAAGCTCATCCTTGAGGCTGATTTGAGCGGTCTCAATCCTTATGGAGTAGAAGATGGCATTGGGCAAGACCTCTAGCCATCCTCGAGCTGCTTTCCGGCGAAGATAAGGCACTGCTAGTCTGGCTGAATGCCCTCCTTGAAGGGTTTTAGCATGTTATAATGCGCAGCGGAAGCTAGGAATTTTAAAAATTTCTTAATAAAGTCCCTATGCATGAAACCCTTTTAAGCCTAGATCACCTTAATGATTACAATCAAATGATATAAAATAAATGCAGAATTAGTAGAATACCTCAAACGCTAATCCAAAGTGTACAATCTCCACGAGGCGTCCAAGTGTCCGCCCTCCAATGGTGATCCACACGAAAACTTGATCAAGACTTTAGCTCCAAAGACTTTTGATCCTTAATGCAGAATTCTTCTAAAGAACTCTAATGGCTTGCTTTCCTTCCTTTCTATTTTCCTTTAGCCTTCTAAAATCACTTCTAATCCTTTTGTCCTAAAGAAGACCACCTTGTCTTGGCTTAGGACACACTAGAAGCAATGCTAGAAAGAAAGAAACTAATGTAAGAAAGAAAGAAGAGAGGAGTGGGGTGGAATTGGAATGATGAAACCCATGGAGTGCTAACCTATTTATAATAGGTGTAGGGATGCATCTCCAAGGGATGCATCCCATCCACACATCCTCTCATGAAAGGGCATCATCTAAAAGGTCATATCAAATAAGAGGAGGTGCAGATCAAGTGAGGAGGTGTATCAAATGATATGTCCTTTCATGTGGTGCCATATTTTGACCAAGTCAACATCACATGCTAATCACATGTCCATCACGCCTCACCTCTTGATCTTTCATGATGATGATCCAAGGGCTCCAATGCAAGGCGCCATTTACTTGACCCATCATGTCTTCATCCAATGGTGGGATTAAGATCCAATGGTCAATTATGATAGCCATCCTCTAACCCAATCCAATTGGGTTAAACCAACTCTCCATTATGTCTTCATCCAACGGTAGATCAAGATCTAACGGTCTAGATTGAATGATTTATTAAATCTAATCCAATTAGACTCAAACCAAGCCAATTAGGTGCCAACTCTTGGCTAACCCATATTAGAAGATGATCTAATCAAATTAGATCAATTAAGAATCAGATTCTAATCCAATTCGAATCAAGAGCTAAGGGTTTGCAACACCTGCTAGAATGTCTATCTTGCAAACATGATCTAATCCAATTAGACCCTTAATAAATTTTCTTGTGTGTGACCCATTGGGTTCCATACTTAGCCAGCAATAGGTGTGAGTGCAAGTTGACCTAACTTGATTAGAACTCTTCTAATCGATTTAAGTCCAAACTGTGCGAACCCAAACTTAACAATTAGAATCCTTTCTAATTGGTGATCGAATTAAACTCTTTAATTCGATCAAACCTATAAGACAAGATTGACGTCTAGCAACGTGTCATGTCTACCCGAAAAATATAGAATTTGGTAGAAATACCAAAAATACCCTTCAGTGGCAAGTTACCGTGCAATTCAATCCTTTAATCAAACTGCATCCCAAATATGTATATGAGTATGAATATATGTCAAACTCAATTTCATATTCATATTTTTCTCAATCTTTTAATGATAATTCAAATAATGAAACATAAGAAACTCTTTCTAATTTTCATTCTGCTTTGATCAAAGGCTTCCTGAATTATCATATGATTAGAATAAATAGGATGCTATCTTCTCTTACTAGAAGTGATTAATTCCTTGTTGACCTACTCATAATCTTCGTACACAATTCACCATATCCAGAAGACCTCGTACATAACTTATTGTCATGAATGAGTGTAAACCAAAATATGGGTTCATGTGCACAAGATACCATGGTGATCTCAGGTCATAGAATCAGTTGCACAACTCCCACTAAGAGAATCATCTTTTGACATGTAAGTAAGACTTCATAAGATTTCTCTTTGTAGGTCAATTCAGTGAACTCATTCCTCTAATGAGCACCCACATCTTTGTATTAGTGTCTCCACACAAATGATTGTGAGATCAATCATCCTCTGCATCGAGCATACATAAGACATGCCAGTCTTTCCGGTAATCATTGATCCCCGACTCAATGTACCAATGACTGGGAATATTTAAGATTAGGATTTTAGGATTTTAAGTCTCACTAGTATGATCTCATCATAGTCTTAAAACCATTGCCCTAATCTAAGGAGTTTATCATAAATATAATCAACAGCATATGATAAAACATAACGCCTTTATTCATATTTAAATGTCATGTACATGATTTGGACAAATCAAAAGAAAAAACCTTTCGCAATACATATTGCGATTGGCTTGTAGGGCATCTACTCTTTCAATCTCCCACTTACACTAAAGCCAATCGCTCTTATATTTTATCCCCATACAATCGAGGTGGCGATCGAACTGCTGTTGTGGTAGAGCTTTAGTGAACGGGTCTGCTAAGTTGTTCTTTGTGTCTACTCGTTCAATGACTATGTCTTGTCTCTCGACGATCTCTCGAACGAGGTGGAAGCGTCTTAGAATGTGCTTGAATTTGTGATGAGATCTTGGTTCCTTTGCTTGAGCAACAGCTCCAGTGTTGTCACAATAAACTGAAACTGGTCTAGCAATCTCAGAAACTACTCCCAACTCAGCGATGAACTTCTTCATCCAGACAGCTTCCTTAGCGGCTTCACTTACAGCGATGTATTCTGCCTCAGTAGTTGAGTCAGCTACAGTTTGCTGCTTGGAACTCTTCCAGCTCACTGCACCACCATTTAGGGTAAAGACATACCCTGAAGTGGACTTGCTATCATCTGGATCTGATTGAAAACTAGAATCAGAAAATCCTTCTAGTTTCAACTCAGATCCTCCATAAACTAGAAAAATATCTTTAGTCCTTCTTAAGTACTTAAGAATATTTTTCACAGCTATCCAATGATTTTCTCCTGGATCAGCCTGGAATCTGCTTGTTATGCCTAAGGCATAAGCAACATCAGGCCTAGTACATAGCATAGCATACATAATTGATCCTACTGCCGAAGCATAGGAAATAGAATTCATTCTATTCCTCTCTTCAGATGTCTTAGGAGACATCTTCTTAGAGAGACGTATGCCATGACTCATAGGTAAGTAACCTCTTTTACTTCCTTCCATGCTGAATCTTTTTAGCACACGATCTATGTACTTAGACTGGGACAAGCCTAGCATCCTTTTAGATCTATCCCTATAGATCTTTATACCAAGTATATAGGATGCTTCTCCCAAGTCTTTCATGGAAAAGCTTTTTGATAGCCAAGTCTTGACCGATTGTAACATTGGAATATCATTTCCAATGATTAGTATGTCATCTACATACAATATTAAGAAGACAACGGCACTCCCACTAGTCTTCTTGTACACATATGGTTCATCCACATTTTTGATAAAATCAAACTCTTTGACTGTTGTATCAAAACGGATGTTCCAACTCCTCGATGCTTGCTTTAATCCATAAATGGATCTCTTAAGCTTGCATACTTGATTTGCTCTCCCACTTAAGACAAATCCTTCTGGCTGTGTCATGTAAACCTCTTTCTCAAGATAACCATTAAGGAAGGCGGTTTTGACATCCATCTGCCAAATTTCATAATCATAGTATGCAGCTATTGCAAGCAAAATCCGAATAGATTTAAGCATGGCAACTGGTGAAAAAATTTCATCATAGTCAATTCCTTACTTTTGCCTGAAACCTTTTGCCACCAATCTAGCCTTGTAGGTTTCTACTTGGCCATCTGCTCCAATCTTCTTATAGACCCATTTGCAACCTATAGGGTTTACACCTTCTGGTGCATCAACCAAAGTCCATACTTGGTTGGTATACATAGAGTCTATTTCGGATTTCATAGCTTCTAACCATTTGTTAGAGTTATTACTCATGATAGCTTCCGAATAGGTCAGAGGATCATCATTTTCGATGATATGGGCTTCATCATTCTCAATGATAAACCCATACCTCTTAGGTGCATTTCGCACTCTATCTGACCTTTGGAGAGATGTGTGTTGTGGTTGTACTTCATCAATGGGGACATCTGGTTGAAGAATTTCTTGTGTTTCTATTTGTAGGTCTTGAACTTCATTAAGTTCAATTCTTCTTTCACTGCCCTTTTCTAAGATAATGACATGCCTACTAACAAATACCTTTTGTTCAGTAGGGTGATAGAAGAGATATCCAATACTTTCTTTGGAATAACCTATAAATGTACATTTATCTGATCTAGCACTTAGCTTATGTCCAAAATTTTTTTTGACATATGCTTGGCAGCCCCATATTTTAAAATATTTAAGATTGGGCTTTCTACCTCTCCATATCTCATATGGAGTACTAGATACAGATTTTGAAGGTATCCTGTTTAGCACATATGTAGCAGTTTCTAAGGCATAACCCCAGAAGGAAATAGGAAGATCTGTAAAGCACATCATGGACCTTACCATATCTAATAGAGTACGATTCCTCCGTTCAGCTACACCATTTAGTTGTGGCGTATACGGAGGTGTCCATTCAGAGAGAATGCCCTTTTCTTTAAGATGATTTAAAAATTCACTAGAAAGGTATTCACCTCCTCGATCAGATCGAAGGATTTTAATACACTTTCCGGTTTGTTTTTCAACCATACTTTGATACTCTTTAAACTTATCAAAGGCTTCGTATTTATGTTTCATAAGATACACAAATCCGAACCTTGATAAATCATCAGTGAATGTGATGAAGTAAGAGTATCCACCTCTAGCTGGAGTTGTCATAGGACCACATACATCTGTATGTATAAGTCCTAATAGCTCACTTGCCCTTTCTCCATGTCCAGTGAATGGAGACTTGGTCATTTTTCCCATAAGACAAGATTCACAAGTTCCTAATGATTCATAATCATAAGGATCAAAGAACTCTTCTTTGTATAACTTGTTGATTCTTGATTCACTTATGTGACCAAGTCGGCAATGCCAAAGGAGGGTATTATTCACTTCCTCTCTCTTTCTTTTATTGCTTTTATTAATATGAAAGACATTGTCATTAAGTAATAAAACTAGAAGACCATTTTCCATAATGCCATTGCAAAGATGCTTATTAGAAAAATAAATAGAGCAACCATTGCCCTTTCCATTAATTTCAAAACCTTTCTTTAACAACAAAGGAATGGAAATTACATTTCTAATAATTTTGGGCATATAATAACAATCTTCTAATTGTAGGAGCTTTCCCGAAGGCAATTCCAAGTTGTAGGTTCCAACAGCTTCAGCCTGGATGGACTCTCCTCCAGCGCCATACAGCTCGAAGTCACCTTTCTTCAAAATTTTAATTTTCTGTAGTCCATGCAAAGATTTGCAAATGTGAAAACCACAGCCGGTATCCAATACCCATGAATTTGAATTTGAAGAACTTAATGACAAGTTGGCATGTAACATAAACATACCTTTTGATGCAACTCTTGCATCGGTCTTCATACTTGCAAGAAACTCTTGCAATTCCTTTTCCAGTGGCCAGCTTTGCCGCAATGAAAACAGGTACTTGATCCGGAGTTTTTCTTTCCTTTTTTCTTTTTGATGCTACTCTTGGGGTTCAATCGTTTCTTAGAACCCTTATTTCCCGATTTCCTCATAGAGGTCCTATTTATAAGAAAGAGTGGACCTTTATCCTTCTTAATATGCCCTTCAGCTGTTTTGAGCATATTTAACAGCTCGGGCAGGGAGGTGTTCAGCTTGTTCATGTGAAAGTTCACAACAAACTGAGAGAATGAATCAGGCAGTGATTGCAGGATCAAATCCTGACTGAGCTCACTATCCATAGCAAAACCTAATTGACTTAATCTGGTGATCAAGTCTATAACCATAAGAACATGGTTTTGCACTGGAGTTCCTTCATTCATTCTAGCACGGAACAACTGCTTAGATATCTCATACCTAGCAGTCCTGCTTTGTTCTCCATACAACTCTTTTAAATTGAGAAGTATGGATTGAGTGTCCATGCCTTCATGTTGCCTCTGTAATTCATTGTTCATAGAGGCAAGTATGATACATTTGACAGTCACACTGTCATTTTTCCACATCTTATGTGTGGCAACCTCCTCTTCTGTAGCATCATCCCCTAGATCTCCAAGATCAGGGGTTTCAAGTATATAAGAAATTTTCTCCTGAGTGAGTACTATCTTTAAATTCCTCAACCAGTCCACATAGTTTGGTCCGGTCAACTTGTTGGCATCTAAGATGCCTCTTAGTGAAAGTGAAGAAGCCATTTAATAATTCTACATATGCAAGAACAAAACTAATATAAGCAGACCAATCATGATGACATGTTTGCAACTAGATAAGGACTTTAATCTAATGTCTCCTACTATTTTATCGAATATCATAGCCCTCTCCTATGATAAACGTGAAAATATAATTTTTCTTAGTAGGGTTGAGATCCTAATTCATCATAAAAAGCCTTGTGTTTACACAACAAACTCTTATGAGTTCAAAGGTAGGAAACTCTTTCCAATTGCATCTCATGCAATTCTCAACTTTATCTTGTCCTCTTAAAATACTTATTGCCTTGGCCCTTGTGTTAGCACAACAAACAATAATATTTTAGTTAAGTCAAACCCTTCATTTCCATATAGTCATATTCGAATAATATTGTCCATGTGGTTGCACAACAAGGCAATATATTAAAATATGCCATAAGCATCTTAATGCACCAAGACAGTATAACATCAGTCCCCATTGCAAGTCTTGTGTTAGCACAACAAACTAGCATGGATCTTGACATAATAATATCGAGGCATGAAGGAAGGCTATCAATAGTGTTATATCAATATTAAGCTTATCCATAATAGGCAATCAAACAATTGGCCAGGTAAGCAGGTGGGAGGCTCCCCTTACTCAGAGAGTAAGGTCCTAATTAAGTAACCACCTTTAGTGCTTTCCTTAGACACCAATTAGATTAATTGTTCTAGAATGGGTTAGCTCAAAGTTTTTCAACACTATGACTTAATATAATTTTTATTGAGGGCTTACTAGTCTCTAGCACATTCTTTAATTGTAACATACATTTAACATGTCTAAAATAAACTATTATGCATCATGGCTATCTCATAGCATGTATAAATCATAAGCAATTAATTAACATGCTTCAACATATTTTCATATGGAAAATTTTATATCATGATATTTTATTACATAACATATCATATATTAATCATACATTTCAGCATTTCTCTAAGCATATGACATTACTATCTCATAGTAAATTAATAATCATACATCATACATAATTATTTGATTGAACCAATTAAGGATGGCTCTGACACCACTGAAGGGTTTTAGCATGTTATAATGCGCAGCGGAAGCTAGGGATTTTAAAAATTTCTTAATAAAGTCCCTATGCATGAAACCCTTTTAAGCCTAGATCACCTTAATGATTACAATCAAATGATATAAAATAAATGCAGAATTAGTAGAATACCTCAAACGCTAATCCAAAGTGTACAATCTCCACGAGGCGTCCAAGTGTCCGCCCTCCAATGGTGATCCACACGAAAACTTGATCAAGACTTTAGCTCCAAAGACTTTTGATCCTTAATGCAGAATTCTTCTAAAGAACTCTAATGGCTTGCTTTCCTTCCTTTCTATTTTCCTTTAGCCTTCTAAAATCACTTCTAATCCTTTTGTCCTAAAGAAGACCACCTTGTCTTGGCTTAGGACACACTAGAAGCAATGCTAGAAGGAAAGAAACTAATGTAAGAAAGAAAGAAGAGAGGAGTGGGGTGGAATTGGAATGATGAAACCCATGGAGTGCTAACCTATTTATAATAGGTGTAGGGATGCATCTCCAAGGGATGCATCCCATCCACACATCCTCTCATGAAAGGGCATCATCTAAAAGGTCATATCAAATAAGAGGAGGTGCAGATCAAGTGAGGAGGTGTATCAAATGATATGTCCTTTCATGTGGTGCCATATTTTGACCAAGTCAACATCACATGCTAATCACATGTCCATCACGCCTCACCTCTTGATCTTTCATGATGATGATCCAAGGGCTCCAATGCAAGGCGCCATTTACTTGACCCATCATGTCTTCATCCAATGGTGGGATTAAGATCCAATGGTCAATTATGATAGCCATCCTCTAACCCAATCCAATTGGGTTAAACCAACTCTCCATTATGTCTTCATCCAACGGTAGATCAAGATCTAACGGTCTAGATTGAATGATTTATTAAATCTAATCCAATTAGACTCAAACCAAGCCAATTAGGTGCCAACTCTTGGCTAACCCATATTAGAAGATGATCTAATCAAATTAGATCAATTAAGAATCAGATTCGAATCCAATTCGAATCAAGAGCTAAGGGTTTGCAACACCTGCTAGAATGTCTATCTTGCAAACATGATCTAATCCAATTAGACCCTTAATAAGTTTTCTTGTGTGTGACCCATTGGGTTCCATACTTAGCCAGCAATAGGTGTGAGTGCAAATTGACCTAACTTGATTAGAACTCTTCTAATCGATTTAAGTCCAAACTGTGCGAACCCAAACTTAACAATTAGAATCCTTTCTAATTGGTGATCGAATTAAACTCTTTAATTCGATCAAACCTATAAGACAAGATTGACGTCTAGCAACGTGTCATGTCTACCCGAAAAATATAGAATTTGGTGGAAATACCAAAAATACCCTTCAGTGGCAAGTTACCGTGCAATTCAATCCTTTAATCAAACTGCATCCCAAATATGTATATGAGTATGAATATATGTCAAACTCAATTTCATATTCATATTTTTCTCAATCTTTTAATGATAATTCAAATAATGAAACATTAGAAACTCTTTCTAATTTTCATTCTGCTTTGATCAAAGGCTTCCTGAATTATCATATGATTAGAATAAATAGGATGCTATCTTCTCTTACTAGAAGTGATTAATTCTTTGTTGACCTACTCATAATCTTCGTACACAATTCACCATATCCAGAAGACCTCGTACATAACTTATTGTCATGAATGAGTGTAAACCAAAATATGGGTTCATGTGCACAAGATACCATGGTGATCTCAGGTCATAGAATCAGTTGCACAACTCCCACTAAGAGAATCATCTTTTGACATGTAAGTAAGACTTCATAAGATTTCTCTTTGTAGGTCAATTCAGTGAACTCATTCCTCTAATGAGCACCCACATCTTTGTATTAGTGTCTCCACACAAATGATTGGGAGATCAATCATCCTCTGCATCGAGCATACATAAGACATGCCAGTCTTTCCGGTAATCATTGATCCCCGACTCAATGTACCAATGACTGGGAATATTTAAGATTAGGATTTTAGGATTTTAAGTCTCACTAGTATGATCTCATCATAGTCTTAAAACCATTGCCCTAATCTAAGGAGTTTATCATAAATATAATCAACAGCATATGATAAAACATAACGCCTTTATTCATATTTAAATGTCATGTACATGATTTGGACAAATCAAAAGAAAAAACCTTTCGCAATACATATTGCGATTGGCTTGTAGGGCATCTACTCTTTCACTCCTTATACTGGATCTTAGCCTTCTCTTTCAAGTTCTACTGTAATTGGTCTCGTGGCCATCTTGTTTTGCTGCTTTTGCTTTTGTACTTTTCTCTTGCTATTGATGTAATTGACCATTAGGACGACTAGTAAATAAAATTTTATTTAATAAAACAAACTTTTTAGCTCAACACTTCCAACAATTTTGGAGTGCCAGTGCTAGAATGTTTGTTGAAGTGTTTGAGGTTGTATTGTTGAGTTCTGTGGACAGCTTGTAGAGGTTGTGGTCCTCTTGAGGTCAGCTTAGAGATATTATGGCTTAAGGTCAGCCTCTAGACCCTGTCCCCCATCCCAGCCTTAGGAGGTCAAGTCACTGGAGTTTGGCATGTTGGGTCTTCTCCTTGAGGTAGGCGTTAGGGAGTGTAGTCATGCGAGGTCAATCTCCCATAGCCTTTGCCTTCGTGTTGAGTTCGGTAAGTTGTTGATATATGTCCATGCCTAGGTTGAGCCAGGACTTCATTCAATTGGCTTTGCTCGCGACCGATCAGGTTGGGCTGCCAGCCTGCCACTTTTGTTCGACCTAACCAAAGCTAGAATTTCTTTCCTTGGCAAGTTTTCCGCTCAGTTGCCCAGGCCAGGCAGGGCCACTTATGAATCGAGCCTAGCAGGAGCTAGATTTTTTTTATCTCAGCTAGTGGTATATCACCACTTATGTTCCAAGCCTAACCTGAGCTAGGATTTTTACCTTGGCTAGCATTAGGTCACCACTTAAGATCCAAGGGTGGTGGTCCTTCCATGGTTCCAACCATAGGTCAAGGGTTCCATAGTTCCCAAACCCTGAAGGAAGACTTTTATAGTCTGACCTTGAAAACTTGAATCCCTGAGGATACTTGCGGCATTTGAAAAAAAGCTGAACTGAAATGTAACTTTATAAATAGTCAATAGCAAAAGTACAAAATTTTCAATACTAGTCTTACTAGTAGTAAGCTATGAGGTTCTCAGAATTTCATGTACGAGGCATAGGATCCCGATTCAGCCTCTCTAGTCGAAATGTTCTTGGGCGGATCACCCAATTCATGCGATATAGACCTTCCATCATTCAATATGCGTAGGAACGTTATGGCACGGTCCGTATCATACCATAACCCCGGTCTACCGACACAAGTGTCGGTTTACGTACGGACTTTAGGTATGAGCTTGGAAGTAAGGCCTCAACTTTTGTGCTGAGATCACCACTGCGAACGCCATCTTCTCGAGGTTCTGGCACCTCGTTTCTGCATCCTAAAGCACTCTACCAACATAATGGATGGAACTTTGTTTCTTCTTTTCGTCTTAGATGAGGACCAAGCTCAACGCCATGGAAGAGATGGCTAAATAAAGGTAGAGTCCTTCCCCAGCTTTCGGCTTCGTGAGCAGTGGTGGCAAGCTGACTTATTCCTTGAGCTGCTCAAAAGCCTTATGGCATTCATTAGTCCACAAGTTTTTGATATTTTTGGAAGCTTTGAAGAAGGACAGACACTTCTCCGCTGACTTGGACATAAAGTGGCTGAGTGTCGCAATCCAACCTGTGAAGTGCTACACTTCTTTGATAGTTCAAAGCAGCGACATCACCAAGATAGCTCGTATTTTATTGGGATTTGCTTCTATACCCCTCCTAGTCCCCCTAAACCCCCAAACTTGCCCAAAGTAACTCCAAATGCGCACTTGCTCATATTGAGTTTCATCTGATAGTGGAAGGCTTTCTTTAGGTCGAAGACATGCTGCTCTACTGTCATACTCTTCACGTGCATGTCATCAACACATGCCTCCATATTGCGGTCGAGCTAATCCTTGAAAATCTTATTCACCAGCTTTTGGTAATTTGCCCCCGCATTCTTCAACTTGATGGGTATGACTTGGTAGCAGTATAGCCCTCTCTCGGTGATGAAAGTCGTCTTCTCCTCGTCGTCAGATACATTTTGATCTGATTATATCCCGAGAAGGCATCCATGAAGCTCATTAGCCGATATCCTGAAGTAGCGTCGACGAACTAATTAATCCAAGGTAGAGGGAAGCTGTCCTTGAGGCATATCTTTCTCAAGTCAGTAAAGCTGATACCAAGTTATGCCGAACTAGTACCGGTAGGCGTACCGGTGGCCTACCGGACCAGTTCGGCTTGTTCAAAACCGGAACCGGTACTGGGCACATACCAAAATAGACACAGTCGAAGCCAGAGGAGACGAAGGCCTAGAGAGACCGAGCGGGGAAGGGAGGGAGGAGAGGCCTCTTCTCTTCTTCCCCGGCTTTGGCTGGGTTTGGCCGGTATGGGCCCTATACTGTTTTCCACGGCTGAACCGTACCGGTCAAGGTCCGGACCGATATGGTACGTGCTAAACTGACCAATACGGGCCGATTCAGTATACCATGGTTAATACAGACCGTTTATAACTCCATTTTCTATTGCCCTTCTTGACTACGATGACATAAGCCAACCAGTCCAGATTGTGCACCTTTTTGAGAAAACCAGCCTCGAAGAGTTTGTCCACCTCCTCGTTGATCACTTGCTTCCGCTTAGGGGAGAAATTCTGCTTCCACCAAACAAGCTTACAGTTGGGGTCCATGTTTAACCTATGAATCATGACAGATGAATCAATCCTAGCATGTCGGTTACTATCCAAGCGAACACGTCAACATTGGCTCTAAGAAAGCGGACGATCTAGCCCCTTGTCTCCTCATCAAAGAGTGATCCGACTTGAACAATCCAGTGATCGCCTTCTCCATATAATCGGACTGGGATGAGATCTTTCACCGGTTCTGCTCGCTCCTCGTTCACCTCATCCTGCACGTGCAAGCCTTCGATGCGCAATATCTCTGTAGGCTTAAGTTTTCCCTTGAATATGGTCACAGAGCATTGCCAAGCCATAGCTTGGTCGCCTCTAACTTCTCTAACACCAAGCTCTGCGGGGAAGTGCATCAGAAAGTGATAAGTGGACAGGATGGCCCTAATGACATATACGCTAGGTTAGCCTAAGATGGCATTTGTAAGACCCTGGGACTGGAATCGGTCCACTTGACCGGCCTAGCCACAAGCTTCCAGCCTCACTTGCGTCGCACATGAGGGCGCGCGATGAGGGAGAATGCATCCCGAAGAAGCCGAGATCACCTGGTTTTAGGGCTTTTTTTCCTTCTCCTTTGAGGCCATCCAAGGTAGAGCCACCAAACCCCAAGTCCCCTTTTGGTTTGGGGGTTCTTTTTCCTTGTGCTGCCGCCCGAGAGAGAGAGAAAGAGCCATTAAAGCCAGGTCTTCTTCGGTCCGGATGGTCCTCTTCTTCCATTGTCGCCGGAGAGAAAAGGGGCCGCCGGATCTACGTCGGGGCTGAGGTAAGAATTCTTAGCCTTCCTGTCCTCTCTTGGTGCTTGGCCATGGTTATGGTGGTTTTGGAGCTGGCCAATTGCCAAAACTTGGTCCGAAAATAGAGAGCTCTGTTTTGGCCGAGTGCTCCACCACCGGCTTTGTGCGCCGCCGCCAACTGCTAGGGGGTGGTCGCACTTGCTCCGCCACATCCTATCCCCATCGGGGCTAGCCACCGCAGCCTCCTAGGCTCAACCGAGAAGGAAAGGGGGGGTGGTTTATAGGTCCCCTATTTTCGAAGAAGAGGAAGAGAGGGATCTCCTTCTTCCTCTTTCCTCTCATTTTTCTCTGTTCATAGTGAGGGTAGATGGACCCTAGTGAATGGTCCTGAACCCGAACCCGAGGTGCCAGGCACTACTGCAGGGTCGGCCATTAGAGGGTGTTAGAATTTAAGTTCCCTATATTATGTTAAATTTTAAAAGAACATGATTTTTGTATTTCCGGGATTAATTAAATCTGTTGTGGATTGCGTTTGCAAGATAAGTAATGTGACCTTTTTTTAAGATTTCTCGGCAAATTATCAATATTTTCTTGAGTCGAATTATTTTTGATTTTCGAATTTGATGCATGGTGTTATATGCCTATTTTTAGAATATAGTATGATTTCGATCTAACGTATTGGTTTTAATATGGTTTGTTTGATTGATTTCGATATAGTATCTTTCGGTTTGAAATACCGAACATAATGTGAGAAAAGATAATAATTCGAAATAGATCCAGACTCGCAGTCGGGCTATGTTGAGGACCCTGCCAATGGAGGCTAATACGTTGGTACCGCAAAATGATTAGTCGGTGTTATTGTTGGGAAATGTGTCCTAAAAGTCAATCGTCAACCTGTTGATGATTGAGATGTATATGAATTAATAAATAATAAAAGTTATTTGGCATTTTTTCATCGCATATTTTATACATCTTCATGAACTAATGTAATGTGATGAAGTCCTTAGGACTCTTTTAAATGATAAAGAAGGATTTATCTACAAGTCCTTAACCTGTTCACGACCGAACGATATGCTATTACTAGGACAATGGCATTATCAAGTATAGGTCGTTGTGTGCCATATTTGTTAGTTGTCCTTTTAACCAAGGAGTGTAAAGACACTAATATTCCATATAGATGAAGTGTAAGAGTACATTTCACTGAACGTGACCTGTTCCGGAGCGCTCTACTGTCAAGAGATGTTCCGAGTGGATATGGATATAAGTATTGCTCTGACCTGAGATCACCACGGTGACTAGCAAGCAACTCACTGTACTTTGGTAACGGACTATCTGAATTTTTAATTCAGTGACGAAAGTGTTCTGGGTACAGTCAAGTGCTTGCGAAGTCGGTATGTGAGTTAAGAAGGGATTGACCCCTCCTGGTGACAGAAGATAGTGCTCTTGTGTTCAATTTAGCAAAATCTTGGCCAGAGTAATCCTTATAAGGAGTCACAGAATTTGTAAAGTTAAAATACATTTAGGATGAACTGATTAAAGAGTTGACAGTAAACTCTGAAGCCATCCTATGCATTCGGAGTCATAGGGATGAATTATACAATAACCATAGTCCAAGAGTTCTTGAATGTTGCTTTGCAATCATTCGGCCTATCCGAACGTTGGGTACCATTGCTAGATGGTCATTTCAATTAGTACAGAAAGTTGTTCTTGCGCTACCGGCTTAGGTTCGAACCTATGGAATCACACGCATAGAAGTTTCTGGGTTGATCAAATGGCTGATTGATGATTAAGAATCGTCTAGGGGTACATTGGTCAATTCGATTGACAAATTACCCTAAGCAAAGAGTTGGCGTGAGAAATCAGAAGAGGTGTGGGGGTTTGTTTCCTAAAAAAGTGGCGCCATGAATCCCTATATGATAGGGACTCATGGCGTGCAAAAAAGGTCCAAGGCTTGGGGCGTGCGGCTCTTTCTTTTGGAAGGAATGAATCCCTATTTTTTAGGGATTCAAATGCAGAATTAAATGGCCACGCCTCCTCCACTTTTCCACCATGAATAGTCCCTATTTAATAGGGATTTTGATTGCCATTTTGATGGCAATTAATTGGTGCATAATAGGGATGAAGGCGTGAGGATCTAAGGCTATAAAGGACCCCCCCCATGCCTAGGGTTGGCGCGTGAGCTTCTTAGGGGTTTCAAAGGGTTCTGAAAAATTGAGAAGACGACCGCCATCTCTTCTCCTTCTCCTCCTCCATCATCTTCTTCTTCAGCAAGCAATCAAAGAGTATACGAGAAAGAAAAGTTCAGCCATTGCAGTACCTCCTCGCGAGCTAGCACTCCCGCGGACGTCGATCTTCCTGGAGCTTCGCGTGGACGATCCATAGAGCTTTAATAATTGAAAGGAAAGTCAACAAAGCTTTTGTTGAGAGGAAAAAAAAACAAATGAAAAGAAATAGATCTGCTGAATTTAAAGGACGGAATAATGTGGAGTGATTGATTATACCCCTATTTGATTTTGATGAGCTCAAAATATTTGAGTATATTTCATGTTGTACTAATGAATTCAATCTAGTGTTTCAGGCAAATATATATGAATTTATGTTTAAGTGCGTCGAGCCTTGGTTCAAAGTAATTTGGCTAAGTATTGAACTCAATTGAACCAAAGTCTGAAGCTCGAGTCGACTCCGGAAGATTTCGAGTCGACTTTAAGTGTTTCAGAGGTTCTGGCACAAGCTCGAGTCGACTCCGGTACACTACGAGTCGACTCTGACTGAGAACAGACAGAAGAACAGAAAGATGAATTTCAGACCCTGTCACCGAGTCGACTCTGAAGATTTCGAGTCGACTCCGATGCTTGCCGAGTCGACTCCCGACGGTTCCGAGTCGACTCCAAAGGATAACAGAAGAAAGACAGAACGATGTTTTTTAGACCTTGTTACCGAGTCGACTCCGAAGTTTGGCGAGTCGACTCCCAGTTATGTCTAAGTCGACTCCCAGAAGAAAGCAAGTCTGAAAGGCAGAGAACCAACTTCGGAGACCCTGCTCCAGAGTCGACTCCCAAGTCAGCTGAGTCGACCCCAACAAGGTCCGAGTCGACTCCGAGGCATTTCAGATCAACAGGCAGAGGATCGACTTTTCGGACTCTGAGAGTCGAGTCGACTCCAAGAGAACCCGAGTCGACTCGAGAGAGAAAAGTAGATAAATGGATTTCTGAAATCCTGAGAACGAGCCGACTCCCAAGTGCTCGAGTCATCTCCAGATGTTGGCGAGTCGCCTCCAGTTTCCGAGTCGACTCCAGAACGGGACAAGCACTTTAATTCAAATCCTGAACAGTGGGCGAGTCGTCTCCTATAAAGGGCGAGCCGACTCCAGTAACAGCCGAGTCGACTCCAGATCGCACGAGTCGACTCCGATCCCAAGGGACACATTGTCAGGATGTGCAGACTGGACAGAACGGCTCCAAATCTGTTCCTAACGGCTAGTTTTCGAAAGGAACCCCTTAAATAGCCATAATGAACAGTAGCAGACAACAAGAGAGCTATTCCATTCAAGTAAAAAGGCATTTCCACCTACCAAGAGCTTCTCAAGAGAAAATACAAGCAAAAGAAGGAAGAAGTGCATTCAAGGCAATTCGACCAGTACTTCCTTCGCATTCAAGGCTCTCCTGTTGTCCTCAAATCTTCAGCTCTTTCAAAGGAGACCCAGAAATCGAGAAGCCCCTACTTTTCAATCCAAAATCTGTTTGAGGGCTTCTAACTTTACTTTGCATTTATTGTTTTCACATCTGCTTGTTTAGAAGCTTTCTCTGTGAAATCCCAAACTCTATTTTTCTTACTTGATTCAATCAGGGGATTGAATCAAGGGTTGTAAGGTTTGTTGGTAAGCCAAATATAAAACCAACGGTGTAAGATTTTGGTTGGTGAACCGGAGAAAACCAACTGGGTTTGATTGTGAACCCGAAAAAATAATTGGGTGGTTCTAGTCGGTGAGCCTGTGAAAACCGACCGAGTTCGTTGTAATCTCGGAAAAATAACAAGTTAGGTTGTGAGCTTGTAAAACAACCGGCTGTAATCCTAGGGATTATAGTGAAAACCCAAGTGCGGCTTGGGGAGTGGACGTAGGAGCAAGAGTTGGCTCCGAACCCCTATAAACTTGTTTGTGTTTGTATTGGCTGTTGTCTCCTTTTCTCTCTACACTCACTTCATCTAGTAAATTAACTAATTTGCTTGCAATAGATTTAGTTAATTACTTATCATAGTTTCTAATTGGTCATAATTAATTAAAACCCAATTCACCCCTCCTCTTGGGTTGTCTCCTTGGGCAACAAATAAGAATTACAAGGATCCAACTAAGAAGCCAGACGGTTATAAAAATTGTAAAAATGAGAGTGGGAAGTGTTCAAGATGTAGCGGTAATCATGAAGTTACGAATTATCCCCGGATTACTGGCGCTTGTTTTCGTTGCGGTCAGAAAGGTCATAGAATCGCAGACTATCCACAAAGAAACGAGAATAAACTTACTCAGGCAACAGAAGAAAGCTAGAAGCCAAAGGCTCAAGGTAGACTATACACGCTTACACAAGAAGATGCACAAGCTTCTAATGCGGTGGTGACAGGTATTATTCCTGTATCCGACATTTACGCTTATGTCTTATTTGATCCTGATGCCATGCATTCATTCATATCCTCTAACTTCGTCAAAACACATAATATATTGTGTGAATCTATGACCGCTAAGTTTTATATTGAAACACTAGGGGGTGGTATGTTGAGCACTGATGTTATATGCAAGTCATGTAGAGTTAAAATAAGAGATAGGGAGTTGCCTGCGGATTTGATTGTACTTGATATGCAGGATTTTGATGTCATCCTAAGGATGAATTGGCTTGCTACTTATCATGCCTTAGTAGACTGTTATGGCAAGAGTGTAAACTTCCAAATTCCTGGAACCAGAATTCAATTTCTGGGAAAACGAGGGAATTGCCCCTCATATTGTCTCGGCTTTGCAAGCTGGGCGAATATTAAGGGAAGGATGCACAGGTTATCTGGCCTCAGTAATTGATATACGACAAGATGAACTAAAGATAGAGGATATTCCTATAGTGAATGAATTTTCGGATGTCTTTTCCGAGGAGTTACCAGGATTTCCACCGGACAAAGAAATTGAATTCACTATTGATCTTGTACCTGGTTTGGGTCCGATTTCTAAAGCTCATTATCAAATAACCCCAGCCGAATTGAAAGAATTGAAAGATCAGTTGTAAGATTTACTAGACAAGGGTTTTATACGACCCCTGAGGAGCTCCAGTGCTTTTTGTGAAAAAGAAAGATGGAAGCATAAGACTCTGCATTGACTATAAAGAATTGAATAAAGTCAGTATAAGGAACAAGTACCCTTTGCCCCGAATAGATGATTTATTTGACCAGTTGCATGGCGTTTTCTCTAAGATTGATCTCTGCTCAGGATATCATTAGCTGAAGATCAAAGCAGAAGATGTACCTAAGACTGCATTTAGAACTCGTTATAAACATTATAAATTCTTAGTGATGCCTTTTGGACTGACAAATGCCCCAGCATCCTTTATGGACTTAATGAACAGAATATTTAAATCCTTCCTAGATCGATTTGTTGTGGTATTCATTGATGACATCTTAATTTATTCAAAAGGAAAAGAACATGAGGAACATTTGCGAAGCATACTTCAAATTTTATTTCAAATTTTAAGGAATGAGCAATACTATGCTAAATTAAAGAAGTGTGAGTTTTGGTTGGATAAAATATCATTCTTGGGGCATATCATATCCGGAGATGGAATTTCTGTGGATTCAACAAAAGTGGAAGCTGTGGTACAATGGAACAGGCCAACCAATGTTTCTGAGGTTTGTAGCTTTTGGGAATGGCAAGTTATTACAGGCGATTTGTGAAAGGATTTTTCTCTATAGCTGTACCTTTGACTCGTCTAACTCAAAAGGGAGTTAAGTTTGAATGGACTGAAGATTGCAAACGAGGTTTCCAAAAATTAATAAAACGATTAGTTATAGCACCTATTCTTACTATACCCACAGGTGACGATGGATTCACAATTTACAGTGATGGTTCAAGGAAGGGACTCAGTTTTGTTTTGATGCAATATGGTAAAGTAGTGGCCTATGCCTACAGACAATTAAAATCTTATGAGCAAAATTATCCTACTCATGATTTGGAGTTAGCGGCTGTAATTTTTGCTCTAAAGATTTGGGGACACTATCTTTATGGGACAATATCTTTACAGATCACAAGAGTTTGAAATATATATTCACCCAGAAAGAACTAAATATGAGACAAAGAAAATGGCTGGAATTATTAAAGGATTATGATTTAACGATTAATTATCATCCTGGAAAAGCTAATGTCGTTGCAGATGCTTTAAGCAAGAAATCAATAGAAAATGTGGCCACTATGATTACTAGCCAATGACATATTTTAGAAGATGTAAAGAGACTTGAATTAGAGATCCGAGTACATGGCTCAGGGATTCAATTAGCATATATGCAGGTTCAGCCAACACTTATAGAGAGGATTAAGATAGCCCAGGGTAATGACCGACAGTTATTGAAGATTCGGAAGTCGTTAGAAGCAGAGGATATATCTAAATTCGGGATACATGAGGATGAATCTTTGAGGTATCGGAATAGAATTTGTATACCTATAGATTTAGAAATTAAACAAAAAATTCTTAAAGAAGCTCATCAATCTAAATATACAGTACACCCAGGAGGAACTTAGATGTATAGAGATTTAAAAGGAATTATATTGGTGGAACAACATGAAAAGAAAAATTGCTCAATTCGTGGCACAATGTTTAGTATGTCAGCAGGTCAAATCTGAACACCAGAGACCAGCAAGACCGCTTCAATCTCTTAATATCCCAGTATGGAAGTGGGAACAAATTTTTAAGGATTTTGTAACTGGACTGCCAAAGACTCCCAGTGCTAATGATGTCGTTTGGGTGATAGTGGATAGGTTAACAAAATCGGCACACTTTTTATCTATCAGAGTTGGGTTCGGTCTGGAAAGGCTAGCCAAATTATACATTAAAGAAATTGTGAGACTACATGATATTCCAGTATCCATTGTGTCTGATTGAGATACTAGATTTGTATCACAATTTTGGAAAAGCTTGCATAAAGTTTTGGGGACTAAGTTGTGTTTAGTACTGCCTTCCACCCTCAGACCGATGGTCAATCTGAGAGGACCATTCAGATTCTGGAGGACATGTTAAGAGCTTGCATCATAGATATGAAGGGTTATTGGGATAACAACAATTATCAGAGTAACATACAGATGGTGCCTTATGAAGCATTATACAGAAGGAAATGTCGTTCGCCAATTTGTTGGAATGAACGAAGATTGTTGGGCCCTGAACTTATACAGCAAACAGTGGAGAAAATTCAGCTAATTAGAGAGCGGCTTAGGATTGCACAAAGTAGACAGAAGAGTTATGCGGATAAGAAGAGATGAGAATTAAAATTTCAAGCTGGTGATCATGTATTTCTTAAAATATCTCCTACAAAAGGAATTTCAAGATTTGGTATTCGAGGCAAGTTGAATCCCAGATTTGTTGGGCCAGTTGAGATCTTGGAAAGAATTGGCAAGGTCGCTTATAAACTTGCCTTACCACCTTCTCTTGCTAGTGTACACAATGTTTTCCATGTCTTCATGTTGAAGAAATATATACCAAACCCAAGTAATGTTACGAAGCTTAAGCCTTTATGCGTTAGAGAAGATCTATCTTATGAGGAGCATCCAGTACGGATAGTCGACAAGAAGGATCAAGTTTTGAGACGCCGTGTTATATCTTATGTCAAGGTACAGTGGAGCCATTATTCAGAAAGAGAAGCTACCTGAGAATTGGAAGATGAGATGAAGCAAAAATACTCTCAACTTTTCGAAACTGCAGGTACGTAAATTTCGTGGACAAATTTTTTTTTAGGAGGAAGGAATGTAAGACCCTAGGACTAGGCCCGATCCACTTGACTGGCCCAGCCACAAGCTTCCAACCTCACGTGCGACGCACGTGAGGGTGCGCGATGAGGGAGAATGCATCCCGAAGAAGCTGGGATCACCTAATTTTAGGGCTTCTTCTCCTTCTCCTTTGAGGCCATCCGAGGTAGAGTCGCCAAACCCCGAGTCCCCTTCTGGTTTGGGGGTTCTTCCTCATGTTGCCGCCTGGGAGAGAGAGCCGTTAAAGCTGGGTCTTCTTTGGTCCGGTGGTCCTCTTCTTCCATTGCCACCGGAGAGAAAGGGGGCCGCCGGATCTACATCGGTGCTAAGGTAAGAATTCGTAACCTTCCTCTCCTCTCTTGGTGCTTGGCTGTGGTTATGGTGGTTTTGGAGCCGGTCAATCGCCGGAATCCGAAAATAAGGAGCTCTGTTTCAGCCGAGTGCTCCACCGCCGGCTCTGTACGCCGCCGCCAACTGCCGAGGATGGTCGCACTTACTCCACCGCCTTCTATCGCCGTCGGCACACTGTAGCTGGCGAGGTTCTGCAGGTTGAACCTCACCCGCAACATGGGTCGCGGCACGATTTGGCCGCAACAAGGCTCGGGGCTGCGTGCAGTGGATTCGGCCGAGGTTGGGTGTGCTCGACCGAGGCTTGGCATGCATGGCACGAGCCGACCATGGATGTGCTTGGCCGAATGAAGGGCTTGGCCAAGGCTATCCAAGCAAAGTAGTTGGCCTTGGCTTGACTCTCCGTTGGCCTTTTCATGGTCCGATGCCCTCCTTAGTTGGCGGCGCTTGTGGGGATCCTCAACACTCCCCCTCTGTTGAAAAATATTGTGGAGTGATTGATCATAACCCTATTTGATTTTGATGAGCTCAAAGCATTTGAGTATATCTTATGGGGTTATACTCAAAGCATTTGAGTATAACCCCATTTGGATCTTCCCACATTGAGGGCCAGTCCACCCAAAGACCCCCATTCTTTAATGGATCCGACTACTCGTATTGGAAGGCTAGGATGAGAATATTTATCCAAGCCCAAGACTATGAGATGTGGACTATTATACTAAATGGACCATACATCCCGTCCATCTATGTAGAGGGGGTCACTGTACCCAAACTTGAAAAGGATTGGGATGACAATGACTTTAGGAAGGCACAACTCAATGCCAAAGCAATGAATGTGCTTTACTGTGCATTAGATAGAAATGAATTCAATAGAGTCTCTACTTGCAATTCTGCAAAAGAGATTTGGGATAGACTTGAAGTGACCCATGAGGGCACGAATCAAGTCAAAGAATCCAAAATAAATATATTAGTTCATAAGTATGAACTATTTAAGATGGATTCTAATGAAACAATCACTTGCATGTTCACTAGATTTACTGATATTGTCAATGGCCTAAAAAGCCTTGGCAAAAATTATACTAACAGTGAGCTTGTCAGGAAGATTCTTCGCTGTCTACCAAGGTCATGGGAAGCCAAAGTGACAGCAATCCAAGAAGCCAAGGACTTGAACAAGCTTCCACTTGAGGAGCTTCTTGGATCCCTGATGACGCACGAGCTCACCATGAAACAACACAATGAAGAAGAGTCCTCTCACAAGAAAAAGGTAATAGCATTAAAATCTGTTTCAACTAACAAAGATTTATCGTGCAGCAGTTGCAGTGAAGAGGAAGATAATGAGGGAGATGATGATGAGGCTCTCCTTGTAAGAAAATTCAGAAGATTCATCAACCGGAAGAAGTCCTCACATCAAAGGAGAGGCCCCTCAAGTTCCTATCACAAGGATAAAGGTAAGGAAAGGGAAAATGAGGGGATCGGTTGTTATGAGTGTAAGAAGCCGGGGCACTTCAGAGCTGAGTGTCCTTTGCTGAAGAAGGGGAGCAAGTACAAGAAAAAGAAAGTTCTTGTCTCCACCCTATCGGACTCCGACACATCATCATCATCATCGGATGAGGAACAAGAAGAAAAGGCCAACCTTTGTTTTATGGCCAACGATAATGAGGTAACATCCGGAACACATTTAGATTTCACTTTCGATGAATTATATGATGCCTTCAATGAATTAATGGACGAGTACAAGACAATAAACCTTAAAAACAAAGAATTAAAACTAACTAACCAAACTCACCTCCGTAAGTATGATACATTAGTTAAAGATAAAAGTGTTTTTATTAAAGAAAATGCAGAACTTAAGACTAGCAACCAAATCTTGATTCAAAAGAATAATACCTTAACTAAAGATAACGAAAGGCTGAACAAAGAAATATTAGAACTTAAAAACAATAAACATATCTTAAAAGAAAGTCTCACAAAAGAACTAAATAATCTGAAAACAGAAAAACAAAAATTGACACTCGAACTTGAAAAATACAAGCCTATTGTAGAAAAATTTACATATAGCTCAGAAAAATTAGAGATGATACTTAATAGTCAACGAGCTGTATTCAATAGAGCGGGTTTAGGGTATAAACCTAAAAATAAGCAAAAACTCCTTAGTAATTTCTTTGTTAAAGCAGGGAAAAGTAAAACTAAGAAAATAACCTGTTTTTGTTGTGGAACATTAGGACATAAAGCAAATGTATGTGATTATAGGAAAGGAAAAACTAAAAGAAAAATTAAAAGAATTTGGGTTCCAAAAGGAACCAACATTACTAACCATGAAGGACCCAAGAAAACTTGGGTACCTAAAATTATATGATTTGCTTGTGTAGGAGTGTCTTGCAGCCAAGGTCGACAAAAATTGTTTGTACTTGGATAGTGGCTGCTCAAGACACATAACGGGTGACAAGGATCAATTCTTCACCCTTGAAGCTAAGAAGGGAGGTCCTGTGACTTTTGGAGACAATAACCAAGGTCACATCATTGGTATAGGTAAAGTACAAATTACCCCTTCAACCTTTATTGATAATGTTCGATATGTTGATGGTCTTAAGCATAATCTACTAAGCATTAGTCAATTGTGTGATAGAGGTTATGATGTTATGTTCAAACCATCACTATGCATCATAACAAACTCAAATGACAATAGTTTAGTTTTTAAAGGAATAAGACGTGGGAATGTGTATGTTGTAGACCTTGAGGATCTTGCCAAACATAACCCATGTTTAGTTGTTAACGAAACTAAGGATAATGATGCTAGTTGGTTATGGCACCGTAAGTTAAGTCATGCAAGCATGGACACAATATCAAAACTAGTTAAAAGAGATTCCGTGATAGGTTTGCCAAAACTAAAGTTTGAAAAGAATAAAATATGTGAAGCTTGTCAATTTGGCAAACAATCAAGGAACTCCTTTAAATCTATAAATTGTGTCTCTACCTCTAAACCTCTAGAACTACTACACATGGATCTATTCGAACCAACTAGAACCACAAGTCTAGGTGGAAATAAATATGGTCTAGTTATTGTATATAATTATTCTAGATACACTTGGGTCATGTTCTTAGCTCATAAGGATCAAGCATTTTCAGTTTTCAAGAAATTTCATAAAGAAGTAACAAATGCTAGAGATACTTCAGTCATAGCTATTAGAAGTGACCATGGAACCGAATTTGAAAATCATTTATTTGATGAGTTTTGTGGTAAAAAGGGGATAACTCATAATTTTTCTGCACCTAGGACACCACAACAAAATGGAGTTGTGGAAAGGAAAAATAGAACTCTAGAGGAAATGGCTAGAACCATGTTATGTGAAAGTAACCTTCCTAAGTACTTTTGGGGAGAAGCCATCAATACCTCATGTCATATACTAAATAGAGTTTTATTGAGACCCATTATAAAGAAAACACCTTATGAACTTTGGAAAAACAGAAAACCAAAAGTGAACTATTTTCATGTCTTTGATGTAGGTGTTTTGTTCATAATAATGGAAAAGATAATCTAGAAAAATTTGACTCTAAATCTGATGAGGGTATATTCTTGGGGTACTCTACAACTAGTAAAGCCTATAGAATCTTTAATAAAAGAACCCTAGTTATAGAAGAATCCATACATGTTGTTTTTGATGATTCTAGTGATATCGCTTCTAGCAAGAGAGTTAATCTTGATGATGATGCTGAAATTCTTGAAGAAAAGATTGATGAGATGACATTACAAGATGAACAAAAATTAATTGGAAATGCATCATCAAGCCAAGAGGCTATGGTGGATCATGGGCTGACTAAGGCTTGGAGGTTTGCTCACGGGCATCCTGAGGAATTAATTTTAGATGATCCATCTCAACCTGTTAGGACTAGAGCTTCCCTTAGGAACTTAAATAATCATCTAGCGTTTGTCTCACATTTTGAGCCCAAACACATAGAAGAAGCTGAAAAAGATGTAAATTGGATAAATGCAATGCAAGAAGAATTAAACCAATTTACTAGAAACAAGGTATGGAATCTAGTTGAACGACCTTCTGAATATTCAATTATAGGTACCAAATGGATATATAAAAACAAACTTGATGAAAATGGAATTGTAATAAGGAATAAGGCTAGACTAGTAGCAAAGGGGTATAATCAAGAAGAAGGTATAGATTTTGATGAAACCTTTGCTCCTGTAGCTAGACTCGAGGCAATTAGATTATTATTAGCATTTGCATGCTCTAAGGATTTCAAGTTATTTCAAATGGATGTAAAAAGTGCATTTTTAAATGGGTATATTAATGAGGAGGTGTATGTAGAACAACCTCCTGGTTTTGAGAATCATCAATACCCTAATCATGTGTATAAACTGAACAAAGCACTTTATGGTTTGAAACAAGCACCTAGAGCATGGTATGAAAGGCTTAGCAAATTCTTACTAGAACATGAGTTCTCTAGGGGAAATGTAGATACAACATTGTTTCTAAAGAAGAAAAACAAAGATATGTTATTAGTGCAGATTTATGTTGATATTATTTACGGTGCTACTAACAATCGCCTCTGCGAAGAATTTGCTGACTTGATGCAGAGTGAGTTTGAGATGAGCATGATGGGAGAGCTGAACTATTTCCTCGGGCTTCAAATGAAACAATCTGAAGAAGGGATCTTCATCAATCAAGCCAAATACATCAAGGAGATGCTTAAGAAGTTTGATATGGAGGGAAACAAGTCAATCAGCACACCCATGAGCTCATCATGCAAATTAGACCAAGATGAATCAGGTAAATCTGTAGATCAAAAGTTATATAGAGGTATGATAGAATCTTTATTGTATCTCACTGCAAGTAGACCTGATATCATGCTTAGTGTATGCATGTGTGCTAGATATCAGTCTAATCCTAAGGAATCTCATCTAATTGCAGTCAAGAGAATCTTTAAATATCTAATAGGAACAAAAAATATAGGTCTATGGTATTCTAAAGAATCTAGCCTGAACTTAATAGGATACACAGATTCAGACTTTGCTGGATGTAAACTTGATAGAAAAAGCACCAGCGGATCATGTCAGTTCCTAGGAGAAAACTTAATCTCATGGTTTAGCAAGAAACAAAACTCGGTTGCATTATCTACTGCTGAAGCTGAATATGTTGCAGCCGGGAGTTGTTGTGCTCAAATCATGTGGATCAAACAACAATTGGAAGATTATGGCATTAAACAAGATAAAATTTCCATTAATTGTGATAATACAAGTGCCATTAATCTAACTAAAAATCCAATTCAGCATTCAAGAACTAAACATATTGAGATAAGACATCACTTCATAAGAGATCATGTACTGAATGGTGATGTGACACTTCAATTTGTTTGCACTGATGATCAATTAGCTGATATCTTCACAAAACCCTTGAGTGAAGAGAGATTTAGTGTGCTTAGGAGAGGATTAGGAGTGATTGATCCATCCTAGTGATATTCTCTTCTAGTTCATTGATTTTGATGATTAGATTGTGCTAAATATAGAGTTTCTCATCTATGATCATCAAATCAGATCATAACTTAGTGATTGTCACGAAAATAGCATGATTTTTAGGTGCGTGCCAGAGTTCGAGACGACTCGAGTAAGTTTCAGAGTCGGCTCATAAGGGGGAGTCGACTCGCACATATACGGGAGTCGACTCGAGATCGATGGCAGCATAAGGGGAGTCGACTCGCATATAGTCGGGAGTCGACTCGAGGTCAATAGGCGCATAAGGGGAGTCGACTCGCCCATAGACGGGAGTCGACTCAAGGTCGATGACAGCATTAGGAGTCGACTCGCGCATATTTTGGAGTCGCCTCGAGGTCGAGTCGACTTGAGACTTACAGGAGTCGACTCGCGGTCGGGATCCGAGTTTTTTAACCCTAATCCAAGCGTTTAATCAAAACTTCTATTCACCGCCACCACTGTTCACAAACCCTAGAGCCGTCTCCTACGTCGTCTCCGGCCGCCCTTAGGGTTTTTCCCGTCGATCTTCCTCCGTCCTTTAGGTTCATTCCCCTTCCCTAGGTCAAAAATGCCTCGCAAGTCGGTTGTCTCAAGCCGGAAGAGGCCCCAACCCGCGACCGGTGCCGAGCGACGGTCCAAAGCTCGGAACGATCCCGCGAGGCCACAACCTCCGGTTCGTTCCCCACCGAGGCCGGTTCCCTCGCGACCGTGCGCCGGGAAGGCGGTCTCCACCGGGAGATACGTCAACTTTGACTATCTCTCCCAGGAGGGCTTCACTATAGGAGAGAGGTTAAGGGCCCAAGGTTTAGAGTTCTTGTGTTCATTAGATCTCCCCACATACCCAGGTCTAGTTAGGGAGTTCTATGGAACCGTGCATAGGGGCAATGGGGGTATAGAGGGAACCGTAGCGGGTGTCCCATTATTTATTTTGGAGGATTTCATAGCTCAAATCCTCCATCTTCCCCAAGTAGGGGTATCTCCTACACACCCCGAGGATAGGACTGAGGCCCTTACGGCCATTTTAGGGAGTCCACCCCAGTCCCCACTAGACGAGGTGTCCGCTGGCTCTCTTTCTGTTGAGATGCGGATCCTCCTGAGCATTATTTCTAGGACACTATTCCCTAAAACCGGCCATTTTGACTTTGTGTCTGAGAGGGACCTAGCCCTCATGTATTACATTCTCCAAGACACACCTATTAACTTCCCCAAGATGATCTACAGATACCTATGTGAGCCACTAGACAGACCTAGGCTCACCCTCCCGTATGAGATGCTATACACTCTTATCTTTAGGGAGTCCGAGATCCCTATTCCTGAGGGGGAACCCTCTCGCGCATTGCGATGGACAGATCGCATGGGTGAGGGAACCCTACACAGGATGGGGTTTCATAAGGTAGAGGGAACATGGGTCAGAAAACCATCTTCCACCACACCTACTACCAGACATTCCCCCAGTCCTGACCCTGATTCAGACTTCCCCACCTTTCCCTCCACCTCAGCTCCACCCACCTCAGCCGGACCCTCCGCCTCAGCTCCACCCACTCAGTCGATGGAGGTTCGGATTTCTCCTGAGCAGCTCCGGGAGTTGCGACAGGAGATTGTTAGAGATCTTCGGGACGATCTTCTGAGGGAGCTCAGAGGTCCAGCCACTGCCCCTTCTTCTGCGTTGGTTCCCTCACTTTCAGCCGTGACCGAGATGACGGCTCATCTGAGGGAGGAGATCTTCAACGTCAGGAGCCTGATACAAGCCCAATTCTCCAACATGAGCGATGTCACAAGCAACACAAGACAGATGCGAGATGACATCCGACACGATATGGGCAGCCTGAATCAGGGGGCCGAGCGCTTGGCGAATGTCTTAATTGCCAAGCTGGACACACTCCAGCAGACTCTGACCGAGCTATCCACGACGCACAGTAGGGCCACCTCGGCCATCATTACCCAGCTGGGGAACGTCACGGATAGAGTCGGTCTCCTCATGGAGCAGTCCAGACTGAGAGGAGGAGCCACATCCTCGAGGAAGCCCTAGCTGATTATGTTTACTTTGACATGTATTTACTGCTTTACTTATTGTATTCACAAATGTACTTACATATACATCAATACAATGAGTAGACAAATTTCTTCAAAATTGTGCACATTGATCTCTGCTTGCTTGTGTGTTCTGCCTTCTTCCTTTTTGATACGATGACAAAAAGGGGGAGAATATATTTAATAGATATGTAAAAGAAATCAATGAAAATCAATAAAAAGAAAAACTTTTAAAACACACAATAATTTGTTCTCAGTGGATTCAATACCTCAAGGCTCATTATCTCTCTGTTGGGGCTCCTAATGGAGTAATCTCCAGAATCTATTCAAGGGATATTCGGAGATTAGTTGAATCATACTCAAGAACAAATTGGCAGATTTTTCCTCTAAAAACCAAAAAATTTAAGTTCAAAAGCTTCAATGCACTAAAAGAAAATTCAGGGAATCAAAACAAAGTTGAATACATATGTTGAGGGGGAGAATCTGAATTTTTAAGAAAGCAAAATCATTAAATATATATAAGCCAAACAATTGATTGCATGACATGAAGGCTTATATAATTCCAAATGAAAGGGGGAGCTCTAACTTCGAAATTTATTGTTTCACACCTTTCAAGTTTGGATAAATTAAATAACCAGACACTTGAATTCATTTCAAAAATTTTATTATAAATTTCCTTGTTTGTTGTGCAATTCACTTTACATATACTCAATGTTTTATCATCATCAAAAAGGGGGAGATTGTGGAGTGATTGATCATAACCCTATTTGATTTTGATGAGCTCAAAGCATTTGAGTATATCTTATGTTTACTAATGAATTCAATCTAGTGTTTCAGTGAAAATCTTATAAATTTATGGTTAAGTGCATCTAGATTTGGTTCAAGATATTTTGGATAAGTTAAGAAGTCAAGTTGAACCAAAGTTTGAGACTCGAGTCGACTCCGGGATATTACGAGTCGACTCCAGGCGTATCAGAAGCATTGGCACAGGCTCGAGTCGACTCCGGAACGTTATGAGTCGACTCCGACTGAGAACTGACAGACGAACAGAAAGACTCAACTCAAAACCTGTCAGTGAGTCGACTCCTGAAGTGCGCGAGTCGACTCCGATGCTTACCGAGTCGACTCCGGAGTAGTATAAGTCGACTCCAGGGAGTTACAGACAAAAAGTCAGAGAGCAATTTTCGACCCTGAGAGCCGAGTCGACTCCTGAGGAACGCGAGTCGACTCCGATGGTTGGCAGGTCGACTCCAAAGAAAGCAAGAGTCGACTCTCAGTGTTATACAAGGCAAAAGTCAGAGAGCAATTTTCGGACACTGTGAGCCGAGTCGACTCCCGCAAAGCCCGAGTCGACTCCGTGACAGCGCAACCCCCAAAAGACAGAAGACAGTATTGTTGTCTCTGAGACGCGAGTCGACTCCAAGACAGTTCGAGTCGACTCCAAGGCAGCGCTACTCCAAAAAGACAGAAAGCTGTTTTTCGGATACTGAGAGCCGAGTCGACTCCGGAACAGTTCGAGTCGACTCCAAGACTGCACGAGCCAAACGACAGAAAATCGGGAGTTCGGAGTCTGAGCGCCGAGTCGACTCCCAGAATTTCCGAGTCGACTCGAGTGAGCCAAGTTGAAGAATAGCTCTATGGATTCCATAGGATGAGCCGACTCTAAAAATGCCAGGTCAGTTCCAGGTTTTGGCGAGTCGACTCCGGGTTAAGTCGAGTCGACTCCCAGTCGAGAAGCTCACTTTAATTCAAATCCGGAACAGTTGCCGAGCCGACTCCAGAAAAGCATGAGTCGACTCCTGCTACAGCCGAGTCGACTCCAGATCGCGCGAGTCGACTCCGATCCCAACGGACACATTGTCAGGATGTGCAGAATGTGCAGAACGGCTAGTAAAGTGAGTCTAACGGCTAGTTTCCATAGGAAATGACTTAAATAGCCACAGAGGACTGTAGCAAAGTAGAGAAGTAACATTCCACTCAAAGAAAACAAGAATCCTTCATCTGCAAACTGATTTGTTGCCTAGAGATGGTCACCCAAGAGGGGGGTGAATTGGGTGTTTTAAAACTTTTTGACTAATTAAAACAAAACACACAAGTGTATGTGCAAAGGTAAAACTAAAGTAGCAATCACAGTCAAACGCAAACACACAAAGATTTATAGTGGTTCGGAGCTTCCACTGCTCCTACATCCACTCCCCAAACACCTTTGGGAATTTTCACTATAATCAGCGATTACAGTACGGTAGTTTTGCGAGTTCACTACCCAACTCGTTGTTTTACCCCGGGCTAACAACGAACCCTACAATCCCCCAATTTAACCTAGGCTTGGGACGCCTATCCCTTGTTCCAAGTCCCTTGACTGGAACAAGCACAATAAACAAGGGTTTTACAAAGATTTAAAAGCTCTTAACGAAGCGAATATAACAATGAGAAATAATAAAACCCGGAAGAACCCTTTTAGCCGTTGGAAGCGTGGGTAATGGTGGTTCTTCTGATGTGGATCGCGTTGGCTTGAATGTGAGCTTTGAATGCCGAGTGGGAGTGAGTAGTTGAGCACGAAATCAGATGGAAAAGCTTGAATGCACTTGATTTCTCCTCTTGAAAGCTCTAACTCCCTTGAACCTCTTTTTCTTTCTTCTCTCTTGAATGATCTTGTGTTGGGTTGGTGAGAAGTTGTTGGAAGGCACTTAAAAGCTCCCTTTTATAGCCCAAAAAGCAATAGATCCGTTAGACATAAAAATATGACCGTTTGAAATTCAAATTTACCTGCAAAAGTGTGTCAGTCGCGTTTCAGGCGCTCCGGAGACGTCTCCGCTTCGACGCGAGACGTCTCGGCTGTACAAAATTTCTCTTGACGGTGTTTGGAGTCGACTCGGCACTTTTACGGGGACGACTCTGAAGAAGAACGACTTGAATGCTTGTTCTTCTGTTTTTCTGAGAGAGTCGGCTCGGTACTTTACGGGGACGTCTCGGGATTTTTGCGCTTTTTGCATGGGAACGACTCCGCGACGTCGGGGACGACTCCGTAGTTGTATCACCGAAAAACACGTCCTCTGGAATCCCCTGAGAGAGTCGACTCGGCGCTCTCTGGGGACGTCTCGGAAGTCCGCTTTTTACTCGTGGGGACGACTCCGCGTCCTTCGGAGACGACTCGCGCGCATCCTTTGAAATCGGCCTTTCTGCCGCCTCTGAGAGAGTCGACTCCGCAGAGTCAGGAGTCGACTCCGACCCTGCGAGACGCCTCGCCAGGTGCCGGAGACGTCTCCAGACGTGCCAATTCTTCCTGTTCGTGCCAGAGACGTCTCTGGGACAAACCGGAGACGTCTCGGCTGTCCCTGATCTGTTTTCTTCATCTCAAAAATTCTTCAATAAATCCTTGAAAAATATGGGAACATGCCTAGACATTTCTTACCACTATTTTTAGATAAACACCTGAAATCCTCAAATAAATTGTTAATAAATAGGGAATTATACTCTAGTATTTTGTATTCATCAAAATCCATTAGGAGGTCAACAATCTCCCCCTTTTTGATGATGACAAAACACTGAGTATATGCAAAATTCGAAATTTAAACATATACACAGTATTTGATCAGATGTACAAGTATTGTGTTTTGGTTAGAGCTAGATACAGTGTACATAATTCAAAATAGTCAACTTTCAGTTCTATCCTTATGCATAAGTATTGATCTTAGTAGCTCTTGAGCAATTTTAGCATATCAACTGAATTTGAATCAAGTTAAGATGTAAATTGATGAAATATTGATGCTGAAAACAATTGAAAGCTAAGTACTTTTTGACTCCCCCTTTCTTTTCCAGAAGGGCAATTGTCTTAAAGCCAATATTCTTCAATTTTATCTTTTCTAATTCAACTTTTAAGTATGAGTGTAAATTTTGTATTTTGCATTCCATATATTTGTTCTAGGTTCTACTCCATATACGCTATATATTGGTTCTACTCCATATACTCCATATATTGATTCTACTCCCCCTTTTTGTCATCAACAATGAAGGGGACAAATTTTCCTTAGGTACCTAAAACACAATTTCTAGTAGAATTCAGCATATTACCATGAATCACTCAAGGATATTCAAGTTATGCTCCCTCTGTCCAAGTTATTTTTATTAATGAATTCAGCATTCATTTCACTCCCCCTTTGTTTTGGAATTCATTTCAGACCTTTTAAAAGTAGTTATCACAAGTTGTGCTCCCCCTGTTTCATATGCGTTGATAAGTTGTGTCAAATTTGAACACTTAAGGTATGTTATGAGATTTTTATGGCACATTACAGAATTACATACACAAAGTTTGATTCCACAGAATTAGAAACATACAAAGTTTCAAAAGGAATTGTATGACATTTATATATCATTGCAATCATTTGAAGTCATTACAAGGTTAAAAAGGAAATCATTACAAGTATTGATTCCTAATACAAAAGAGGTTTCAAAATGAGCCTAGGGTTTTACAAAAAGGTGAACCCTTGATGTTTACAAAATGTCCTTCAACGGCGACGTTGCTCAATAGCCCTAGCCGCGGCCTCTATAAATCCATTTATTGAATCCAGTAGAGTTCTAAACTGATCTCCCTGAGATTGATGGAAGGCTGCCACTAGTGCTTCAAACTCAAGACTTGCCCTTTCAATTTTTCCTCTAAGTTGGGCAACCACGGTGCCCACATTGCCTCCAGGGCTCGTCAACTCTTGAAGACCATCTGATATGATCTTCAATTTCTCCTGTAGCTCAATTGATCTTAAAGTTTGGATGGTACCCACATGAACCAATTCTGATGCTGTAGCTTCTACCTGAGCTTTGATTTCCTTCAATTCTTGTAGGAGAGCTTCATGTGAGGTACGAATGGGGGCCAACTCAGCAGAGACTATCGATCTCATCTCTTCCCTCATCTGCTGGCATATCACAGATGCTAGAGTGTGCATCTGTTCATCTGATAGGGAGAGAGATCCACTGACTGGAGGAGGAGGAGGCATAGAGGTGGATGGTCCAGCCGAGCTGGAAGGTACATCAGGGAAGGCTATAGGGCTATGTGGAGGAGAGTGGTGGTCAGGCTCCTGATGTGGGATCTCGGGCTCTAAGGTTTGGGATTTTCTTTTAGGGACCTTAACCCAAGACCCATCTTTCTTGTGAAACTCCATTCTATGCAATGTGCTCTCATTGTAGTAATCGGTGTTTCGTAAAGATTTTGCCGGCTCATTTTCTAGAATTGGAACCTTGAAATGTTTGAACAGTAGGGTGAAGATCATCCCATATGGTATGCTAAACCTAGAATACCTATGACATGTGGAGATGTAGTTCAACATAAGTCTGGGGAGGTTTAGGGGAATCCCTAGCAAGATGTGGTGCATGATGGCTAAATCTCGCTCCGAAACGAAATCGAAGCGACCGGTTTTTGGAAACAAGACCCGGTTAACAATGCTCAAAAGCAATCTCATCTCGACATTGAGGTCTTGGGAGTTAACTACGTCAAGAGGGCCGCAGTCCTCTCTTCCTAGAAGTAGGTTTAGGGCAATCTCCCTTTGGGGATGTGAGGTCGGAGCCTCACCGTATTTAGGGATTTGCAATATGCTAGATAGAATATCCTCATTGATTTCTATCAATGTCCCTCGGACATGTCCGGTGTACCCTGAGTCCCCTAAGGCCATATTGCTAAACATTTCTCTAACTAGGCCGAGATAGGTTGAAATATTTAGGGTACATAGGTATTCCCAACCTTGGGCTTGGAGTCTCTCTCCAATAGAGAACTTCTCACTAGCTAAAAATTGGAAATCAATGTACCTACCCGTGGTTACTGTGCGATTTGCACAGGAAAGAGTCACGGTTGGCGGAGCAACCGGAGGAGACGGCGCGGAGGGCTCTTCCCTCCGTTCCTCGTCGTCGTTTGCTACTCTAGGACGCCTCCCACCCGTTCGCCTAGCTCTCTTAGGTGCCATGGATTGGAAATCTTAGGGAAATGGGAAGATTTTGGTTCGGTTTGTGGTGGAGAGAAAATGGAGGCTAGGGTTTTGTGTTTTCGTTGGGGACGAAAGAGGATAGCTCGGGTCGGCTCGAGCTGTTTCGACCTAATTTAAAAACTTTCGTTCGGTCCCCGAGACGTCTCCGCGACTAATGCGAGACGTCTCGCCGGGGGGACGTCTCTGTGATTTGCCAGAGACGTCTCCGGCACTGAAAAATTTCAGACTGATTTCTATCTTTTCCCAATTTATTTTATTCAACCACAAGAATCAGTGTGATTTCTTTTGGTGAATATAGAGTGAGTTTGCTTGTGATCCTTCCCTTCAATAATACATCCTACAAAAGTTTTTATAATGATTTTTGAATTCATCAATATTGAAATGAGGAATGTTTGACCAAGTTTCGAATGCCTATGAAATAGGCTCTGAAAATATCTCCATGAAGAGTCCAAGGGAGGGTAACCATCCTCCGGAAAGTCAAACAATTCATCATCTAACTTTGATAGATTCATGTTTTCACTTATTAGATACTAGGTTTGCTATTTGTCACCTTGAAGTGGATTATTAGTTTGAGTAGCAAGGCATTGCATTACAAGTTCAATTTATTTGCTAGGATCATACAAGCACAAAGCATTCCTTAAAATGTTGAACCTATCTTTACTAAGGGGCTTTGTAAAGATATCGGCCAATTGATTTTCAGTACATACATACTCAATCATCACATCATTTTTCAGCACATGATCCCTTATAAAGTGATGCCTAATCTCTATATGTTTTGATTTAGAGTGTTGGACAGGATTTTTTGTTAAATTAATTGCACTTGTATTATCACATCTAATTGGTATGTTGTCCATTTTGATACCGAAGTCTTCAAGTTGTTGCTTAATCCAAAGAACTTGGGCACAACAGCTTCCAGCTGCAATGTACTCAGCCTCTGCTGTGGATAAGGCAACTGAATTCTGTTTTTTGCTAAACCAAGAAACCAAATTAGCACCCAAGAATTGACATGTGCCACTTGTGCTTTTTCTGTCGAGTTTGCACCCGGCAAAATCAGCATCGGAATAAGCAATTAAAGTTATGTCAGATTGTTTAGAATACCATAAGCCTACATTAGATGTCCCTACTAGATATCTGAAAATTCTTTTAACAGCTTGCAAGTGTGATTCCTTGGGACATGCTTGGTATCTAGCACACATGCAAACACTGAATAATATGTCTGGTCTACTAGCAGTAAGGTAAAGTAAAGAGCCTATCATACCTCTGTACAATTTGCAGTCTATACTTTTACCTTTTTCATCTTTGTCAAGCTTGCAACTTGAGCCCATGGGTGTGCTGATTTTCTTTGCATCCTTCATCTTGAATTTTTCCAACATTTTCTTGATATATTTGGACTGACTGATGAAGATGCCTTCCTCTGATTGTTTTATTTGTAGCCCAAGGAAGAAGTTGAGCTCACCCATCATGCTCATTTCAAATTCTCCCTGCATAAGCTTGGCAAACTCTTGACAAAGACTATCATTAGTAGCACCAAAAATTATATCATCCACATAAATTTGCACAAGCAATAAGTCATTCCCTTTTCTTTTAATGAAGAGGGTTTTGTCTACATTTCCTCTTTTAAATTTATTTTCAATTAGGAAATTACTTAATCTTTCATACCATGCCCTAGGAGCTTGTTAAAGTCCATACAATGCTTTATGCAATTTATAAACATAATCTGGATGTAAGTAGTTTTCAAAACCTGAAGGTTGTCCTACATAAACTTCCTCCATTATATAACCATTTAAAAAGGCACTTTTTACATCCATTTGATAGAGTTTGAAATCCATGAAGCATGCGTATGCCAAAAGTAGTCTAATAGCCTCTAACCTAGCAACAGGAGCAAAAGTTTCATCAAAATCTATTCCTTCCTCCTGATTATAGCCTTTGGCAACTAGTCTAGCTTTGTTTCTTATTACTATTCCATCTTCATCTAGTTTATTTCTATATACCCACTTGGTGCCTATAATTGAAACATTAGGGGGTCTTTTCATTAGAGTCCAAACTTGATTTCTTTCAAATTGATTTAATTCCTCTTGCATAGCATTTATCCAATTTTCATCCTTTTCGGCTTCCTTTAGTGATTTGGGCTCTATTTGTGAAACGAATGCAAGATAATTACTAGTATTTCTTAGAGAGGATCTTGTCCTTACCCCTTGTGAAGGATCACCAAGGATTAGATCCCTTGGATGACCATGTGCATACCTCCATTCCCTTGGAAGATCTTGATTTCTTGCTTGGGGTTGATCTTCTTCATCTTGCTGAATTGTATCTTCCTTGACTTCATCCTCAAGTTGTTTGTCTTGTATGGAGAACTCCTTCATTCTGTCTTCAAGTATACCTGCATCACTATCTTCTTCTTTTCTAGAAGAATCTCCATTAGCTTCATCAAAAACAACATGAATGGATTCTTCAACAATGAGAGTTCTCTTGTTGAAGACCCTGTATGCTCTACTAGATGAGGAATAACCTAAGAAGATCCCCTCATCTGATTTAGCACTAAATTTACTTAGATTGTCCTTTCCATTGTTTAAAATAAAGCAACGACAACCGAAAACATGAAAATAACATATATTTGGCTTCTTATTTTTCAGCAACTCATAAGGTGTTTTTTTTAAAATAGATCTGACTAATGCACGGTTTAAAATATGACATGCAGTATTTATTGCTTCAGCCCAAAAATATTTTGGTAGATCCGATTCGCACAACATGGTACGAGCCATATCTGCTAGTGTGCGATTATTCCTTTCTACCACCCCATTTTGTTGGGGTGTCCTAGGGGCCGAGAAATTGTGATTTATACCGTTTTCTTCACAAAATTTTTCAAAGTGCTAATTTTCAAACTCGGTACCATGATCACTCCTAATTGCTTTTAGTTTAAGATTAAGTTCATTCGAAATCCTATTATGAAACTTGATAAAAGCGGGAAAGGACTCATCTTTATGTGCAAGAAATGAAACCCATGTAAAACGTGAAAAATCATCAACAATCACAAGACCAAATTTCTTACCTCCTAGACTAGCAGTTCTAGTAGGTCCAAATAAATCCATGTGAATTAGTTCTAAGGGTTTTGATGTCGAGACTATGTTCTTAGACTTAAAGGAACTTCTTGTTTGTTTCCCTAGTTGACATGCAGCACAGATTTTGTTCTTTTCAAAGTCTATTTTTGGTAATCCTTTGACTAGATCTTTTGTAATCAATTTAGAAATTAAATCCATGCTAGCGTGCCCTAACCTACGATGCCATAACCAGCTAGTCTCATTGACTTTGGCATCCATGGCTACAAGACATTGGCCATCCTTCATGGTGAGATCATCAAGATCTACCATGTAAACATTTCCACGCCTATGTCCCGTAAGTATGATTTCATTGTCAATTGGACTACTAATTATGCATAGTGAAGATTCAAAAGACGCTTTAAAGCCTTTGTCACAAAATTGACTTATACTTAATAAATTATGTTTTAATCCATTAACTAATAATACATTGTCAATAAATGAGGAGGGTGATATGGAGATTTTACCAACGCCAATGATTTGACCTTTAGCATTGTCTCCAAATGTGACTACTCCTCCTTTCGATTTCAAGGTGACGAAAAGGCTCTTGTCACCGGTCATATGCCTTGAGCAACCACTATCAAGATACCACATTCTCTTTTTACTCCCGGCTGCAAGGCATACCTGCAAAATAATCATGTGAAGCTCTTAGGTACCCAAGTTTTCTTGGGTCCTTCTTGGTTAGTGTAGTTGGTCCCCTTAGGCACCCACACTTTAGTTGTGTTTTTACCTTTTACAAATGTATTCTTGTTAGATTGAATCTTTCTTTGAATGCAAGAATAGGCTTTATGTCCACTTTTCCCACAATAAAAGCATGTAGGTTTTTCAGTTTTGGTATCTTTTGCTTTCACAAAAAAGTTCTTTAGATATTTTTGTTGTTTGCTAGTTTTGTATCCTAATCCGACTTTATTAAAAATAGCTCTTTGATTGGATAGAATAAGATTTAATTTTTCAGAACTAAGTGTAAATTTCTCCACAATTGGTTTGTACTTATGTACCTCATTTTTAAGAACCAAATTTTCTTTAGCCAATTCTTCCTTATCATTTTTAAGGGATTCGACATTTTGCGTAAGTGAGGTATTACTATTGAGTAGGGATTTAACTTTTAGATTTAATTCCTTAATTAGTGTTTTTGCCGTTTCGTTTTCAATGCTAAGCTTTGAATTTTTATTTTCTAGGTCAATGGTGTTAACATTTTCAACGCTCTCCTTCTCAATCAATAGGTTTTTAATGTCATCCTTTAGTTTTTGATTGGAGGCCTTTAATTCTTTATTCTTTGCTCCTAACATACTACAATCACTCATGAGCTCTTGGAAAGCTTCATATAATTCTTCTAAAGTAAAATTTGTGGTTGAGCTTTGACATACCTCATCGTCTTCGAATGCCATGAAGCACAAGTTGGCGGTCTCTTCCTTCTCTTCCTCGGAGGATGATGTGTCACTATCATCCCAAGTTGCTTTCAACGCCTTCTTCTTCTTCTTTCCAAAGTGCTTCTTCTGTTGAGGGCATTCGGAACGGATGTGCCCCGGTCTCTTGCAATCATAACATATGATTGGGTCTCTTTCTTTTTCTTTTTCCTTTTTCCAATCATTTCTCCCTCCAAACTTCTTTCTTGGGAAGGGTTTCTTTCTTCTCATGAATTTCTTGAACTTCCTTACTATTAAGCCCAAGTCCTCATCTTCACTTTCTTCTTCACTCTCACTACTTTCTTCTTCACAAACACTCGAAGTAGCCTTGAGTGCGATTGTCTTCTTCTTTGGCAAATCTTCTTCATGTTGCTTCATTGTGAGCTCATGCATCATCAATGAGCCCAATAGTTGTTCAAGTCCCAATGTGTTGAGGTCTTTAGCTTCTACGATCGCCGTGACCTTCGCTTCCCATGCTTTTGGCAAGGACCTGAGAATTTTACTCACAAGTTCTGGGTTAGTGTAAGATTTACCCAAATTCTTTAGACCATTTATTATATCAGTGAAACGTGTGAACATGCATGAAATGGTTTCGTTGGGTTCCATCTTAAATAATTCATATTTGTGAACCAGAATGTTCACTTTAGATTCTTTGACTTGATTGGTACCCTCATGGGTAACTTCAAGCCTATCCCATATTTCCTTTGCGGAACTACATGTGGAGACTCTATTAAACTCATTCACATCTAGAGCACAAAATAATGAGTTCATGGCTCTAGCGTTGAGTTGAACCATCCTATTATCATTCTCATCCCAATCCTCCTCAGGTTTGGGAACTTGAATGCCATTAACCATGTGAGATGGTTCGTGTGGTCCCTTGATTATAACCCTCCACAAGGCATAATCTTGTGCTTGAATAAAAATCCTCATTCTAGTCTGCCAATAGGAATAATTTATCCCATTGAAGAGTGGAGGTCTATTGGTTGCCTGCCCCTCAGCAGGAACATTGTTGAAGGGTGTTGCCATCTAGATCTTTGGCTAAGACGGTTAGGTCTTCAAGAAATACACAGAGCACCCGCTCTGATACCACTTGTTGCCCAGAGATGGTCACCCAAGAGGGGGTGAATTGGGTGTTTTAAAACTTTTTGACTAATTAAAACAAAACACACAAGTGTATGTGCAAAGGTAAAACTAAAGTAGCAATCACAGTGAAACGCAAACACACAAAGATTTATAGTGGTTCGGAGCTTCCACTGCTCCTACATCCACTCCCCAAACACCTTTGGGAATTTTCACTATAATCAGCGATTACAGTACGGTAGTTTTGCGAGTTCACTACCCAACTCGTTGTTTTACCCCGGGCTAACAACGAACCCTACAATCCCCCAATTTAACCTAGGCTTGGGACGCCTATCCCTTGTTCCAAGTCCCTTGACTGGAACAAGCACAATAAACAAAGGTTTTACAAAGATTTAAAGCTCTTAATGAAGCGAATATAACAATGAGAAATAATAAAACCCGGAAGAACCCTTTTAGCCGTTGGAAGCGTGGGAAATGGTGGTTCTTCCGATGTGGATCGCGTTGGCTTGAATGTGAGCTTTGAATGCCGAGTGGGAGTGAGTAGTTGAGCACGAAATCAGATGGGAAAGCTTGAATGCACTTGATTTCTCCTCTTGAAAGCTCTAACTCCCTTGAACCTCTTTTTCTTTCTTCTCTCTTGAATGATCTTGTGTTGGGTTGGTGAGAAGTTGTTGGAAGGCACTTAAAAGCTCCCTTTTATAGCCCAAAAAGCAATAGATCCGTTAGACACAAAAATATGACCGTTTGAAATTCAAATTTACCTGCAAAAGTGTGTCAGTCGCGTTCCAGGCGCTCCGGAGACGTCTCCGCTTCGACGCGAGACGTCTCGGCTGTATAAAATTTCTCTTGACGGTGTTTGGAGTCGACTCGGCACTTTTACGGGGACGACTCTGAAGAAGAACGACTTGAATGCTTGTTCTTCTGTTTTTCTGAGAGAGTCGGCTCGGTACTTTACGGGGACGTCTCGGGATTTTTGCGCTTTTTGCATGGGGACGACTCCGCGACGTCGGAGACGACTCCGTAGTTGTATCACCGAAAAACACGTCCTCTGGAATCCCCTGAGAGAGTCGACTCGGCGCTCTCTGGGGACGTCTCGGGAAGTCCGCTTTTTACTCGTGGGGACGACTCCGCGTCCTTCGGAGACGACTCGCGCGCATCCCTTGAAATCGGCCTTTCTGCCGCCTCTGAGAGAGTCGACTCCGCAGAGTCAGGAGTCGACTCCGACCCTGCGAGACGCCTCGCCAGGTGCCGGGGACGTCTCCAGACGTGCCAATTCTTCCTGTTCGTGCCAGAGACGTCTCTGGGACAAACCGGAGACGTCTCGGCTGTCCCTGATCTGTTTTCTTCATCTCAAAAATTCTTCAATAAATCCTTGAAAAATATGGGAACATGCCTAGACATTTCTTACCACTATTTTTAGATAAACACCTGAAATCCTCAAATAAATTGTTAATACACAGGGAATTATACTCTAGTGTTTTGTATTCATCAAAATCCATTAGGGGGTCAACATGATTTGAACGGAAAAGAAGGAAAAGAGCCATTAACTCCATTCAATCAACTCTTTCCAGCATTAAAGAAGTCTCCTCCTGCCTTCAAGTCTTCCAGACATTCAAGAGGAGACCCAAAGTTCAAGAAGCCTTCCTCTACTTCATCACAAACGTGTTTGAGGGCTCTTAACTTTTCTCTTATTTATATCGCTGTATATCTGCTTTTTAGAAGCTCTATTTTTCTGTTTGTCTTTGTTATTTCCATTTGGTCTTTACTTGATTCAATCAGGAGATTGAATCAAGGGTGTATAGGTTTGTTGGTGAGCCTAGGTTGAAACCAATGATGTAAGGGTTCGATTGTGATCCCGGAAAAACAATCGGGGTGGTTCTAGTCGGTGAGCCTGGGAAAACCGACCGAGTTCGTTGTGACCTCGTAAAACAACAAGTTGGATTGTGAGCTTGTAAAACAACCGGCTGTAATCCGAGGGATTATAGTGAATTCCCAAGTGAGGCTTGGGGAGTGGACGTAGGAGCAAGGGTTAGCTCCGAACCACTATAAAATCATTGTGTTTGTGATTGCATTTGTCTCTCTTACTTTCATTTCATTCACTGCACATAGCATCTAATTAATCAACTTGTGAAAAGGATTAATTAGTATCTCACAAACCATTTAATTGTAATAATTATTTTAAAACCCAATTCACCCCCCCCCCCTCTTGGGTTGTCTATCTGGGCAACAAATATCCTTGTCCTCAAGGATAAAATGTGGATGCCACCGGATCATCTCATCAGTCCTCCCAAAAATCTCCTTCTCTTGGCCTTCTTCCCCGGTAGATAAGTACTTGCCATCTCTTCTATTTCCTCCAATCTTCCCTTGAGTACAAGGGAAGCTCTACTTGGATGCCATGCTCCAACCGATCAACCCCATGATTGTTGTAGAACGGCCCATGCTTCATGTCGAACATTTGAACATCCCTCCACCTTGATGCTTCATGGGTTATACTCCACATCGTACTTTCGGCACCCTTAAGTGCCCCATAGTAGTCCTTCTCAGCCTCCTCCGCTTCTCTACTTGGGATGTAGACAAACTTGAACTCGAACTGCCGTAGTAATTCCCTGAATTTTTGCCGCCGAAGGGTCACCGTCTATTCCCACATGTTGGTCATGCATTCATGGTCACAAATCAGCAGCTTGCTGCTGCTATTCATGGCACCAACATGGTCTTCTAGGCCTTCCGCTGTGCTCGAATTATCATGAAGATAAATAGCCCGAGATCGAAGGGATACCTCAGCTTGACTTGTGGTTGAAGGGCTACAGAATTTACTGAAATTTCTGTGGTTGCAGAATTTTCAGCTGCCGAATCATGCTCGTGCACGGCCACGGGATGATGGACTTCATCATGACCATCCGCTGCGTACTCGGTTGCAACAGCAAATGGGAGTGTCTCTGGTGCTGCAAGATGGCCCCCAAGATCAGCCCTTTGAGTAGCCTCCGGTTGCAAGGAGATGAGGTCCTTGCTGCAGAAATTTTGGGAGTCAAACTTTGGTTCTTTTGCCTCCTCTTGAGGCCGTGGCTCTCCCATAGCATCCCTACCATAGTCAGCAACACTCTGCTCCTTTATCTCCTCCATATCTCCTCTTCGGTCTTCAAGCTTTTGATCATGGGAAAGCTCCTTCTTGGGTTCTTTCATACTAGCATGGTTTGCCCTATGCTTTATACTCTCCCGGGCCTCCTCTAACTCCCTTTTTATCATCATTAATCGGCCCTCTATTTTATCTTCACTCCTCCTACTTTTCCTATAGCCATGCTCCCCATGGTGGATAGCATAACTACTTGCTTCATCACTTTCTTTTTCATACCACCCCCGGGCTTGCCGTGAGGCATATGACCCAAACATTGCTCCATGAGTCCTTCTATACTCCTTTCCTTTTCTTTTTCTCTCCCCAACTCTCCATCCTTTCTTCTCTTCTTCTTTCTTCTCTTTTCCTCACTTCTTGCTCTTTTCTTCCTTCCTCTTTTCTTCTTTCTTCCCTCATTCTCATTCTTCCTTCCATGAAGTTCCTCCGGCCAATAGGCCTTTGGACATGGAATGGGTCCTCCTCGGGCTCACTCTCTTCTTCCCCATGGCTTCCTCTTCTGAAGCTAGGCCCTTCTCCATCTAGCCATCTCTCTATTTCAACACCCCGAGATTCTATTCTTCCTCCTCTCCTCCAAGGACTCATCTAATTGGTTAGCCCTCAAGCTCCCAACTTCACTTCCCCTCTCTCCTCTCCCTTGGCCCTGCCGTGATGTGTGCAACCAATGTTCTCCCTCATTGGATCTTCTTAGCTCTTTCTCTCTTCCATTTTCACTAACTCTCCTTTCTAATCTTTCTAGGTGGGCATTTACACTGGCTAGGGTAGTTGATATATTCTCAAGGGTTTGGTTTTGACTTTCAAGGGTTCGGTTTAGGTATTGAGAACTCCCCTCTAAGGCCTCAAGCTGTGCATTTTCATGCCACATCATCACTCCAAACCTCCTTTGGTCGTCACCCAAGGGATGATTTGGGCCTCCTCTTTTATATCAAAATGGGTTGTACACAACTCAATCTCCTCCGATTACAGCAAAAGTGTACAAGCATGAGGATCCTCACAGCCCGAGAGAAACGTGTTGTTGCTCTACTTGCTCCTTACCCGGTGTAGTTGGAAAAATGACACGAAGTACTACCACTAGCCTCCCTCTTGTGCCGTCCCGCATATACCCTAACACTGAATAGTTGGATCAAATAGTGTCGGGTACTACCAGTAGCCTCCCCGTTGGCACCATCCCTATGATGAGCAATATAGAAAACAATCCGTCCTCTTTACAAGGAAAAATGCTCTCACTCCCTTTGCAAGTAAAGAATTTAAAGTGCTGAAATTTAAGCACTACTTGCAAGTAAAGTAACTTCTAATATACCCCCTCTCAAGTTCAACAAGTAATACGAAGGTAGTAAGAATTAAACTTCACTTCTAGGCATGCAATGAGAAGTAAAGCACCTAACCTCAGCCCAATGTGTAATCTAAAATTTTCGGGGTTGTAGGCATTTCCTCTTGATGGTGAGATCTTCGACGGAGCTTCTCTTGGAATTTCTCCCAACGAATTCTCTCAATGAAAGCACCATTGATGGAGGGTGGCTTTTGGCCCCAAGTCACTACACCAAATCCTTGCCTCATGCTTCTTGCGCGCACCTCGTTAAGTTGCTAATTTGGGCCGAAGAAGGTAACGCCGGTTGATATCCACTTCTTTGGATGGTCACGGATACAAGCCAAGGGGTGGGCCTACTGGCTGCAGCTTGGCCCGACCCTTAGCTTGTTGCAAATAAAGAATGCACTCCTCCGGATAGTCGTGGGAATCAAGACAAGGGGCGGGTCTACTGGTTGCAGCTTGACCCGTCCCTTGGCTTAAAAGAGACAACACAACAAGTATGGACACAAGTATAAGATAGAGGAATGCTTGATGGTTGCTTCTATTCCCAAAGTAAAGAACATACAAAGATAATATAGTGGAAACTATGATTGGTCTCCACTAGCTCAAGTCCAAGAACAAGTTCAAGGACCGAATACAATAGGGAAAAGCCCTTCCAAGCCTAAGGTCGAAATACAAAGCAAACTACAATGTTCAAAGATGTAAGATAATAGCCCCCAAAGACCCTCATTCCCTCCTATTTATAGTGTTCTTCAAGTGGCACAAGAGTGGCTAAGGCATAGGGGTCTTCACGGCTCATGTAGGGCAAAAGGCTTGGCCAAGGCATGGCCAAGCCTTAGGCATAGGCTAGCAGCTGGGCAGGCCCTTGGCCGGCCCGACTGTGGCCTTTGCAGAGGGCAAGCAGGCGGCTGGCAGGGCCCGGGCGTGGCTGGCCGCAATGGCTGTTCGGCAGAGGCCAGGCAGGACCTGGGCGGCCTAGGCGCGGCAGGGGGCGCTGGCAGGGTTCTTGGGCGCGGCAGGGCACGGTAGGGGGCGTTGGCAGGGGCCTGGCGCATGGCAGTAGGCGCCAGGCCGCGCGCAGGGAACTGGCATGTTTGGGCGGCCACGGCAGGATGCTGTCGCGCATGCGAGCGCGGTCGGCCGTGGGCACGCGCAGGCCAACAGGTGCCGAGCGGTCGCGCTCGAGCGCGCCAGGCCCAGCGGCCGACAAGGTTGGCCAGGCCGAACCTCGCCCGGCCGCGGGCGCACTGGGCGGCGCAGGCGCGTGGGGGCGGGCGCGCGTGGTTCGCCGCCCGTGGCACTGTAGCGGGCAAGGTTCTTTAGCCTGAACCTCACCCGACACACTATAGCTGGCGAGGTTCTGCGGCCTAAACCTCGCCTGCAGCATGGGTCACGGCAGAATTTGGTTGCGGCAAGGCTCGGGGTTGCGTTGGGCATGCTCGGCCGAGGTTGGGCATGCTCGGCCGAGGCTTGGCATGCATGGCACCGGCCGACCATGGATGTGCTTGGCCAAATGAAGGGCTTGGCCAAGGCTCTCCAAGCAAAGTAGTTGGCCTTGGCTTGACCCTCCGTTGGCCTTTTCATGGCCCGATGCCCTCCTTGGTTGGCAGCGCTTGCGAGGGTCCTCAACAAGCTAGCCACCGCGGCCGCCCCTAGGCTTGACCGAGAAGGAAAGGGGGGGTGGTTTACGGGTCCCTTATTTTGGGAGAAGAGGAAGAGAGGGATCTCCTTCCTCTTTCCTCTCATTTTTCTCATTCCCTCCAAATTCTACCACACTCCTTACTTAATTCTATCACACCCCTTACTCAAAAGGAATTGGAGAGAATCTAAGGGCTCACCTTGCGCCGTGTGGCAATCTGCGTGAAAGAGGAGGGGCGGATGCCCCTCCTCTTGGGCGTGTGGAATCAAACAAGGAAAGAATGGGATGCCCCCTCCTTTCTTTTGGTGCAGATCAAAGAGGAGGGGCTGACACCCCTCCCTTATTTCTCTTGTCCCACATGCATGAAGGACCCTTTCCTTCTATGCTATGATTTCCTAATCTAATTAGGAATGATGTGGTCCCACTTGTTTGATTTAATCCTAATCCAATTAGGACCCAATGTGTCCTCCAAATTGATTCATGTGAATCCTAATCCAATTAGGATTCAAACTGGACTTCATTAAGTCAGTTCCTTATCTAATAAGGAGTTCTAATTAATTAGACCTTCCCATCCTTATCCAATAAGGTTAAGTCTAATTTAATTAGGTCCAATTGAATCAATCAAAATTGCAATCCAATTGCAAATCATTCTTCTTTAACTCACTAACTCTTAGTGCGTTAAACCAATTGTCAATCAAATTGACAACCATGATCGATTGCGATTCTAAATCGCAATCCAACCGTCGGAACGATCAAAACCTCCAATGTATGTGACTCCAGAGGTTCTATTCTGTCTGGTAGTGAGATATATTGTGATCTTTATCAAAATATCATTGAAACTCCTTTCAATGGGTTGAAACAATTTCAACTCTACTCACCAGGGTTCACTGATCATCAAGTAAATGCCTTTGAGTCCCACAATCCACTAGTGACACCTAGCAGCATATAATGGCAACCCAGCAGAACGGAATGAATGAACCTCTAGGTGCAATTAGCGTATGATACAGTACCTCTATCGTGGATCTCGACATGACGGAGGTTATAGATAACTCGTCAAACTCTATCGCCTGTCTTATGTCAAATTTATTTGACTCAAGTTCGAGATTGGAAAACTCTTTTTCCAGAACTGCCCTGGCCAAGATCTTTCGAACTTAGTGTCATAAATCATATAGGATCACTCCTAATCTATCAAGGTCAATAGATCCCATCTAGATGCAACCCTAATCCGACAGTGAACCTACTGCAGCCAATCTGCACCACAAGGACCCTTAGAGCCCATGTTTATGTACTCGTCAAACTACAGCAACCTCACCGTGATTAGCTGAGGCATCGCAGGTCTAAATACTAGTCATACAACTGCAACATCAAGTAAGTCACTGACGAGTAGATAGACATCCAAGTGACTTCTTGCTTTGGTTACGCTCAGTACCCTTGTTCTCTAACAAGCACTTGCACAATCACTCCAGTGTCCCCACACTATGGACTTAAGACTCATCCATCAAAAAAAGTGATCTAGCACTAATCTTATCGGATCGATCACCGTCCTTCGTGATGATCCATTGATCAGGAGCAATTCAAGAATTAACTATCTAATGACACATCTTAAATTCTTAACTCTTAAGAATGTGTTATCATTTTATTAATTCCTAGGATGATTCATGGACACATAATAACCTGAATGAACAAAATGCCCGATTTTATTAATTAACAAAAGGTCAAGTATAAATTTTATGCCCTCAGAACAATTACAATGTGTCTGCCTAATTGGCTTCTAAGGCATACTCCTAACAATCTTCCACTTGTACTAAAGCCAATCAGACATATATCTAAGCCCCATCTTCTCAAGATATGCTTCTGTCTTCTGTTGACTTAGCTGCATATTGAAATAAGACATCATTTCACAAGAGATCATGTTTTGAATGGTGATATATTGCTTGAGTTTGTATGTACTGAAGATCAATTAGCTGATATCTTCATAAAACCATTGAGTGAAGATCGATTTTGTACCCTTAGAAAAAAATTAGGAGTGATTGACCCATTTGAATGATCTACTCTTTACTCCTAGTAAATTTAATTCCTCCATGATTTATTCCAATCTAATCTGAGCCTATTTCTATCATATAAACTTATTGAAATCATTAGAACTCAATTTAAATTTATTTCAACCCAAGACCATTGAATATATTTGGGTTAGACAGGGCTCGAGCCGACTTGAGGTAGAACTGCGAGTCGACTCGTGCTCGAGTCGACTTGAGCTGTTGCGCGAGTCGTCTCGAGGACGGACGGACGATTACTTAACCTAGTAGGGATGTCTCTATCTTATTTTTTCCTTTCGTCTCCTTGTGCCTCATTCACTCTCATCCCCAATAGTCGTCCCTAGAATCCATTTCCTTAGGGCTTCTCTCCCTCCATTCCTTAGATTTCGTGGCAATGGCTCCCAAGAAAGCAACCACATCCTGCGGAAAATGCCCCCTTGTGGCAAGCGAAGCGGAGACCGGTCCAAGGCAAGGAACGAGCCAGCTCATTCCGAGTCCGAAGCTCCTTCCTCCCCAAGACCGATTCCCTCGTGTTCGTACGCTGGGAGGGTGGTCACAACCGGGAGGAAAGTTGATTTTGATTTCCTCTCCTAAGAAGGGTTCACCCTAGGGCATCATCTTAGGGCACAAGGCTTAGAGTTCTTCTTCACCTTGAACCTTCCCACATATCCAGGGCTAGTGAGAGAGTTCTTTAGCACCGCTAGTAGAGGTGGCGGCAGCATCATTGATTGGGTAGGAAATGTCCAAGTAACCATCACCGAATCCCTAATCTCAAGACTCCTGAACCTCCCCAATGTCGGTGCCTCTCCTTCATCACACTCTGATAGGATTGAGGCTCTTAGAACCATTCTGGATAGAGAACCCGAGAGTCCCCTAGAGGAAGTATCTGCCAATCAGTTGAATGCTGAAATGTGGCTCCTTCTAAGCATCATTCATAGAGTTATCTTTCCAAAAACTGGGCGTTTTGACTTCATATCTGAGAGAGACCTTGCTATCATGTATTACATCATTAAGGAGATTCCTCTAAACCTCTCTCAACTTGTCCTTCTTCACATGACTGATGTCCTTAACAGGGTAGGACTAGTCTCCCTTACGGGATGGTTCTCATATTAATCTTTAGGGAGTTTAGAGCACCTATTTCTGCTGGGGAGTCCTCTCATCCACTCCGTTATACAGATTTTGTAAACGAGGGAACCCTTCAAAGGATGGGGTTTCATCGAATAGAGGGAACCTGGACTAGGACAACCTTGAATCCTTCTGCTTCCTCCTCTGCTCCACATCCCAATATTCCTGCAGCTTCCCCTAACATACCCTCTTTGCCTCCCATCCATGCACCCACAACAGCACATCGTGAGCCATCTTCTTTTCCCTCGCCACTTGCACTGAGTGAGGATCAGTTGCGGAGATTGGCATCCTTTCTGACTGATGAGATGGCATCTCACGGCTCATTAGGTGGACGATCTTCCACAGACATCCTACCCTCCACTGCTGCTCTCACTCAGATGGTAGCTGATATAGGAGCCGAGCTTTTTAGTCTTAAATGTCTTCTACAAGGGCAGTATAGATGATTCATGGATCTTGAAGACGACACAAGACAGCTGCAGCAATCTGTAAAGAGGGATTTAAGGAAGCTCTATGAGAATGCTGAAGAAATGGCCAATAAATTACTTGGCGAGCTTCATGAAAACAGTCAGAGGGTATTTTAGCTCAGGAAAACCTATCAAGAGACCTCCCTTGAAATTATTCGGGATCTTGGCAAATGCACTACTGCAGTTCAAAAACTCATAGAAACCTCCTCATCTAGACCATCCACCAGCAGACGTCGCTCCTCTTCTTCATCATCTTCTTCTTCTGAGTGATCATGATTGTGTATTGCATTTAGCTACATTTTGATGTCTTTTTGGTGCACAATGTAGTTTTTCTTATATAGTGCAACGTCTTGTAATCTGTTGCAACACAAAGAACTTTCCTTTTGAGTAATTCAACTCATGCATTTTCTTCACTCACACTTGACTTGAATGCAAAATATTTCCATATGCATGAATTTTCTTTTTGCTGATGACAAAAAGGGGGAGAAGAAAGTAAGAAAGATCTAAAAAATTCCTATGCATTGATTGAGGGGGAGAAGAAGCATTGATTGAGGGGAAGAAGAATTATGAAAATATGTTGGGATGGGATGAAAATGTTTGGGATCAAAGGTCAAACATTTGTTTTAATTCTTTTTAATCATTATGCTATGATACATTGACTTAATCAAGCTCTGATATTTTAAAATGAATGAATTCTGAATTCAGACCAAGAAGACCTTGAATAAGTAAAGAATGAAAAGTATAAAAACAAGACTCATTCATCTAATATAGGCAAAACAATTAATTGCATATTATGATTGCTTGTACAATTCCAAGTGAAAGGGGGAGTCTTAAGTTTTAAAGTTTATTCTCCATACCCTTCAACTTTTGGATAAACAAATTATTAAACATTGAATTCATTCTAATTCTTTTGACTTAACTCATATTATGTGTAAATTTATTTGCATATACTCAGTGTTTTGTCATCATCAAAAAGGGGGAGATTGTTGAGTGATTGTTGTTCCCTTATTTGATTTTGATGAGCCCAAAACACTTGAGTATATTTCATATTATACTAATGAATTCAAGTGAGTGTTTTAGGAAATATATTGCTATATACATTAGGATGACTTAGAAAATGGTTCAGGATTCTTAAGATCAGTTATTATAATGCTTGGAACCATTTTAATCTTGCCCTGCACTCGAGTCGACTCCAAGATTTCTCGAGTCGACTCTGGCACAAAAGTTTGTATCTGGCACGACCTCGAGTCGACACCCAGGTTGGACGAGTCAACTCCTGCTAGATTGGCTGAAAACAGAATTACCGAGTACAGAGCCCGAGTCGACTCCACTTGAGATTGAGTCGACTCCGGAGAAAAGACAGAAGACTCATGTCAACCCAACTGATACCGAGTCGACTCCAACAAAAAGACAGAAGATCTATTTCTCAATCCAACTGATACCGAGTCGACTCCAACAAAAAGACAGAAGATTCATTTCTCAACCTAACTGATATCGAGTCGACTCCGAAAAGTAAAACATAAGAGTGTTTTTCTACGGGACTAAGATCAAGTCGACTCCTAAAGATCGCAAGCCGCCTCCAACTTTTGGCGAGCCGACTCTAGATGACGCAAGTCGACTCTGATAAGAAAAGGCAGAAAGATTACTTTTTGGCACTATGAGATCGAGCCGACACTTGAAGTACGTGAGCCGTCTCCTGCTTTTGGCGAGTCAACTCCAGAATGTCACGAGCCGACTCCTGCAGGATAGCTGGGTAAGTACTTTTAAAAGATGAAGTGAGGGAGTCGTCACCTGAAGAACACGAGTCGACTCCAGCCACAGTCGAGCCGTCTCCGGTCATATTGTCAGGTTGCATAGTTGAGTCAGAACGGCTCTTTCACCTTTTGTAACGGCTAGTTTTCGAAAAGGAAGGCTCTGAAAAGTGTTTAAAAGGAGAAAGGAGACAAGAACAAAGCATCCATTGAAGAGCATTCAAGTTTACATCCACCAAAAAGGATTGGAGCCTTTCTCAAAGCAAAAAGAGGAGTAATTGCCCAAATATTAAATTCAGAAGTACTCCTCTCATTCAAGGCTCGATTAACTGATCCTCAACTACCAGCATATTCAAGAGAGGATCCAGAAGAGAAGAAGCCACATCCTACTTCAACATAAAATCTATTTGAGAGCTTCTTCCCTTTAATATTGTTTATATTGTGTTATAACTATATAACCATGGTCTATCATACCGGTACGTACCAGTCCAGCCTGGGACCGGTACCAGATCAGCGTGGAATCTGGTACCGATAGCTTATCGTTGGAGAACCGATATGAAACCAGTACGAGACCGGTATGGGATCGGTATGTACCGGTTCGGGCCGCCACCGGTATGCCAACTGGTACCGGTACGGCGGACCTTGTATATAACTCTTATATTCTGTTATTATACTTGATTCAATCAGGGGATTGAATTAAGGGGAACAAGGTTAGTTGGTAAGCCAGTATAAAATCAGCAAGTTAAGTTGTGGTTGGTGAAATAAGGAAAACCAACTAGATTAGATTGTGATCTCGGAAAAAACAATTAGTTTGGTTGTAGCCAGTGATCCTGTGAAAACCGACCGAGTTTGTTGTGATCTCGTGAAAACAAGTTAGGTTGTGAGCTTGTAAAACAACTAACTGTAATCAGAAAGATTATAGTAGAATTTCCAAAAGGATTTGGGAAGTAGACGTAGGAGCGGGGTTGGCTCCGAACCACTATAAAACTTGTTGTGTTTGTGTTGTGGTTCCTCGAGTATCTCATTTCCATTGCTTTCTTCATAGTTAAAATTTATCTCTCAGATTAAAATCAAGAAAGCTTTCATAATCTCATTAGACATTTTGAAAAGAAATCAAAATCTTTATTCAAAACCCAATTCACCCCCCCCCCCCCCCCCCTCTTGGGTTGTCTATTGGGCAACACAATCACTTTTCAGAATTGAATATACCTCATCAATTATAAAAGAAAATTATTCTAACATACAGCAAGCTACCTCTGTAAGAAGGATTTGTTAAAGATTCACATATGAGGTTCACCAAGTCATCCAGATGTATCCAGGAAAACCTGCAAACATAAAGAAAAAATATCTTGCCATGATGATCAAGATGATTATGAGCCGTAAAAAGAAAAATTCTTAGCAACGGTATTCTCATGATATGTTACCAGTAGATGCTTGCTAAAACATAACAGGAAGATAGTTTCAAAATCAAATTACTGAAAACATCTGCACATAACTTGTTAAATAAAATGAAGATGTTAACTAAATAAGTTTGTTCTTTACATACTGGATAAAACATGAGAAATAAAATCATGCCAACCAAGCACATTAATCATGATGATTTATAATGTATATTTATAAGTATTTCCCCTATAACTGTCTTGCATTTTCAATTTCTCATCAATAAATACTAGGAAAACAAAGGAAATATTCATCCTTTAACTTGATAGTTCCCATAGAAATATTAAGATCTGCAATATACATGTCATCCCAGGACACTATCAATAAAGAGTTGTTTTTCTAGTTCATTGGAAAAAAATTCAACCATCAATAACAAACAGACATTGCACAGCAAAGTTTTAGAATTAAATAGATAGAGGTATTAATGTATGGTGATAAATACTGGTATTAACATACGTGATAAGCATTAATTGTAATACTATCTCAGAATCATGTAGTTGGAGGAATTCATATATAGTTTAACATATAAGGATAACCCCATAACCATAATATACTATCTTTTTTAGAATGACATAAAATCAGGCTGACTGGTCCACAAACGCATGCACACAAGAATTAACATATGTTCTGTAAGATGAACTGCCGGAAACAATTTCATGTATCCATACACTAGTATATATTTTGTGCAAAGATACCAACAATTACTATGTTACACTACTAGGTTCAAAGCAGTTGTACTCAGAAGCTTCTAGAAGCATCTGACATTGTTCCATAGTTGTCAAAGTTTGTCAGATGGGTACCATTGTTTTCCAGTGCCTAATGGTCCGCCAGCAAACATCACGAAAAGGGGAATCATTTTAGCTGCACCATGTCAATGTGCATACAAGTCAATATCAGAATTGAAAAGATCATAGAACATATTTCCAATACTAATTATATATTAGGATAAATAACAAAACATCACACAATTAAATAAAGAAAGAAATGAAATTAAATGCATAAAAAATTTATAGAGCATTAATCTTTGCTAAAATAATAATATTACAATCGAGATACACAAAACCAAGATATTAACACTATTAACATCTAGCCTTTGTAGCAGTTATAACATTTAATGGCATTACTGCACTGTTTGGAGGTGGTATCAACCGACTTCTTTTTCAAATCTCTAGTTGAACACATGCAAGTATTGCTAAACTTGGTTGCAGGAGCATAACTAGTGACTTGAATTGGTTGCAGGAGTAACTAGTGACATTACTCCACGGCTTCAAACAGAACCTCCTAATAGGAGGAGTTTTCATGCATTACTCTAACTCTGAATATAACTGGTATGCTTGGTCAACAGAATATACTAAGTGCAGTAATGTCTCCCACCTAATGTTGGCCCTAAGAGTAGTAAGATATCAAGAGAGGGTGAATCAAGAATCCTGCATAACATTAATCGAACCATCAGCCTGTCAAACCTATTCATGTACTTCATGAGAGACATGCTACATTGGCAATTTGGCATAATATAAACAACTCACACTCAAAGTTGGCCCTACCACCTTGAACCGCTCAGTTCAGGGTGTACCGAACCGAACCAATGGGGAACCAAGACGGTTCACCCTGTCAGCTCAGTATATTGTAGTATTTTCTAAAAAGAATAAAAAAAGAAAGAGAAAAAGGTTCGGCGATGTGGATAAAAGACATCACTAACGGGGTATCTTTTATTGATGTGGTTAACCAATCCATGCAGATATCACATTTGTGGTAACTAGGGGATCCGTGGGCATGCTCAAGATGACACCACTAAACGGTTTCTTATGCTGCTTGATGTTTTTTTTTTCCCTTCTGATGAGATGGGGCGGTTTTTTATTGGTGGTTGTCTTGGATGGTTACCAACTAGTTTTCAACCGTTGCACTTCTATACTCAACAAATATAAAGAATTCTGATTTGTTTAAGTCTCTCCAAAAGGGCATGTCCTCCCAAAGAGACATGTCCCTTGGATAATAACCTTGGGGTTGTTATATAAATTTGGTAAAATAGGGAAAGAGATAAGTAACCATTCTTTCTTGTTTCTTTGTGCTCTCCTTGTATTCTTTTGGCTATCAAAGGTTCAAATTGGTTCACCTTTCTCTAAGTACACAGACTTAGCGGAAGAAGATACAAGTCGGGCATTGTACCCTAGAGGTAGGTTTTCCAAGCAGCTGCTTGCAAGTTCTGGATTATGATCCTAGCGAGGAAAACAGTCTTTAAGACAGTATCTTTGATACATCATGCCCATTTGTTAACTTCAAATGGCCCATCAAAGCTAGGTGCCTTAATCCTCATTTTCTTATGGCATTGTCCTCCATATCGCGAACACCAGGCCTCCCCTGATCATAGTAACCCTTATTGAAATCATCACCTAACCATGATGTGGCCTAGGTTCCTGACATCATTCCCATGGAAAGTGCTCAACAATCAATGCTCTGGTGGCTACCCATTAGGTTAGTCTAGGATGATTCTAGGAGGGCTATTCTACCTCCCCAACATGCTTTGGGTCCACTAAGTCTTGCTTTAGGTCATGCTCATTCTTGTCTTCATGCTTAGGCAAAGGGTCACACTAATGCTCTTTGTGCTTATGATTATGACTGCTTTCCAGACAATGCCATGGAAACTCAAAAAACTTCTCACTCCAACAATCACACAGGCTCTGTAACTAGAGTATCCTCTTAAGACTCTAATCAACCTCTCACATCCATGACTCTTGCATAACTAATCTTGTTGGGCTTCCATGACATCTAACCACTGGCTAATTTCCTATAACAGGTCATCTATCTGGTTTTATCAAACACAACCCATATTAGAAATCCCATGATGGATCCCCATGATGCAAACCTGGGTTCTGATGCCATGCAAGACAACCCTAGGGAATATAGAAATGCTGTTCCAAATTGATATAACAAATTTACTAACAAATCCTCATATGATATGATGCAAAAATTAAGAAATTTGATTATATCATAACAAACAACTACCTGAAATTAAGTTTTAAATTAATTATACGTAGAAACATAACAAAAGACCAATCCTAAATGGATGATGATGCATGATAAATGACCTAAGCATTTATGTGCTGAATATGTATGCTGGAAATAGATTTAGGCAATCAAGCATTAAATAAACATGCATCATTCAAGGTTACCAACAGTCATTGAAGAAAGTGCAATAATGGATCTTCAGTCACAGAAGCTGTCCAAAAAGTCTTATTTGCTATGTGCAATGGATCACAAACTAATGTTGATTGAAGGTCTCCCTTGCCTTTCTTTTTTTTGTATACTTGAAATCATTTTAAAATGAATAATTGATAAAAGTTTACTTCTTCTGTTTATAAGGTCTATGTCATTCAACCAATGCATAGTGAAAATTCTATATTTGCAATGTTAATATATGGTACATCTCCAAAACTATCTCTAGCACAAATCCTCTACAAACTCAGCTATAAGAACATAAGTTTTGAATATAGAATTTTCCTTAGAAAGTTCTGCATGTTAACTTGCCATGAGTTGGATTTTCTTGCTATGTTTGTCTTTAAAAGTCATTATCTCCACTCTCCTATTTAGTCCCCTCATAGCCATCCCATCAGATCTGATGAAGCCACATCAAAGGATGTTCCCTTCTTAGCTTTCGACCTAAACTTCCCTTGCCTTTCATTACTTTTTGACCATATGAGGCTTTGGCCCGTCAATCACCAAAAAAGAAGGGGAAAAAGAAATACTTTTCCCTTCTATTTCACTAGACCGTGCATTTCCACTCTCTCAGTGAAAAGTTGCAATTTGTGACTCTTAGCCTTGTTTCTTGGCATACTATTTTTTCCCCTTTTTGCTAGATAGCACTATTGTTTTATAGCTTAGATACCTAGAGCCAAAGTTCGTCGGACCGAACCGCCCGCGCGCGCGGACATCAAAAAAAAAAAAACATTCGCGCGCGTCCGGGACGCGCGCGGACATGTCAAATTAAGCCACTCTATGGCATTTAATGCCCCCACGCGGGCTGCCAGCCCGCGTGGGCACGGTGCCCCGCGCGGGGAACCACGCTCGGGCGCAATTTTCTGCTGGGGACTCACGCACGGTTCCTGCGAGGGGAATCGCGCGCGGGCGCGCGTTCTCCTGTCGCGCGTCCGCGCGCGATTCCCAAAAAAACAAAAAAAAGCGCCCGCGGACGCGCATGGACCCGTCAAATGCCACATAGTGGCATTAATGCCACATAGTGGCATTAATGCCACTTTGTGGCATTTAATGCCCTCACGCGGGCTGGCAGCCTGCGTGGGCGCGGGGAACCACGCTCGGGCGCGATTCCCTGCTGGGGAATTGCTCACGAGCGCGGTTCCTGCGCGGGGAATCGCGCGCGGGCGCGCATTGTCCGCTCGCGCGTCCACTCGTGTTTCCCAAAAAAAAGCGTCCGCGTGGGCGCTCTTCTCCGCGCGCGGGCGCGCGGAAAAAGAGTGGCTTAGATCGGTGCCCGATTCGCACCGATACCGGCTTGTACCGCTGTGAACCGGCCTTGTTCACATCGGTACAAGCCGGTACCGGCGCGAACCGGCCCGGTTCAAGCCGGTACCGGCGCGAACCGGCCCGAATCGGCCCAGTTCAAGCCGGTCCAATTACGGAACCATTCGATTCCGACCCAGTTTGGGTCGGAACCGTTTTTATATGTTGTACCGTACCGGTGCCCGTCGGCACCGGTTCGGTACAGGCTGAACCAACCGGTACAGGTCGGTTCAGCAGACCATGCCTAGAGCTATAGTTTACGAAGAAAAATCATAAGCACCATGTACCGGTCGGTTCAGCAGACCATGCCTAGAGCTATAGTTTACGAAGAAAAATCATAAGCACCATACGATCTTAGAGAGAGCTAAGTTTTATTTAAGTATTGGCATTTACTTTGTATAGAATAAATAATAACAGAAGTATCAAATCATATCTTCAATTTCATAATAAATAACACATGTCGATCTAAAAATCAAAATATTGTCATTAACTTGTACCTGCAATATTCCTTAAAATAGTGTGAGTAGGTACACATGCTACAAAGTATGATCAGAAATGAAGTCCTAGATCCAGCTGGTGATTTGATTTGATCAAATCATTTTCGTATTAATATAAGTATTATTAACTAATTGAATAAACCAAAAGTGATTTTTTCAAATTTGGTTTTGCCATGCACATTAGCTTTCGATGGTGTCTGACATGACTAGAGTTCCGATGTGCCATGGAATTGATTAATTATTGGTTTCACTGCTAATAAATTTCCCAATGGGATCAATCAATGATAATGGAAGGTAGGGGGATTAAATTACGTGAATAAATGATGTGCATGAAGGGAGGTTTTCTGTCCATTCTTGTCTACTTGGGTTTGGCACAAGTTTACACCTTCACATATAAAGATGCTGGTCCACCTACCTATAATATGACTATAGCACACCCATGAAATAAGATGGGATTAGAAAACCAAGTTGGCCTCAAGACCCCATCCTTACCTGTGATCCTTAGCCTTCCTCTCTAACACTCTTGAGCTCTCACCAGTCTTGGACTCAATTTGATTGAGTGGCATGGCCTACCCTTGCTATTTGATTGAGTGGTACATATCGGTGCCGAACTGGTCTATCTAGTATAGCGCGCGCGAGCGCACGTACCAATGCCAACCGGACCAGTTCGCACCGGTATGCCTCTGTACCACTCGGTTTCATTGTGAACCTTTTTCCACCGCTATGCCATACCATACCGGTCCGATACAGGCTGAACCGGCCCGTACCAGCCAGTTCAGCATACACTGGTTGGATCAATGGGCCAATTAAAGGCTTTGGTTTTATATGCTAGCCCAAGCACTGACCTCGAGATTCCTAGTTGGCCACCACTTTGTTTAACATTTTCCCTAGCTCTAACGGAAGCTAGCCAGATATACATAATCAATTAAGTAGACTTTCTACATAAAATCCTTGAAAATAGGATTCATTTAGTCTTTAGACCACTAATAAATAATGAAAATAAGTCCCTAGAAGAATTAAATCCTACTAAGTCCATAACTAAAATTAACGAAAACAAAACATCCAAGCTTGACTCTAACTGGACATGAATCCTCCCAACGAACATCCAACTATTAGTCAAAGTCATCTAGATCAATTTAGAGACTTCGATAGGAATGCGGAATCGTCCCGAATCGTCCAATTCGGTGCGTACTGAGAAATTGGCGAGGGAGAGGAAGAGAGAGGAGAGGAAAAAAGAAAGAGGTAGAGGATGAAGGGAGGGAGAGGGAGAAGGCGACAATGATCGATAGCTGCCGGAACAAGGCCTTGGGAGGGGGAGGAGGGCTTTCGAAGCCCTCTCTCCTCCGTGCATCAGAACAGGGGAGGAGCCCCAATTTTGAAAGAAAAGAGAGACTTCGGCTCTATCTTTTTGTTAATTTATTCCCAACATGGATTGTTGTACCGCCCGACCTAGGGCATATCATACCGTATCAGGTGAGAACAGGTACGAAACTCAAGTTTGCGTCAATACAGGCACCGTGCCGCCATACCAAGACGTACCAATCCATACCAAGATGTATCGATATGCATCGATCTGTACGAAGGCGTATCGACCCGTATCGAGACATACCGAAATAAAATGTGAGAAAATTTGGTTACACGGCTATTTCAGTACAGAGTGCATACCGTACTGTACCAAACCGGTAAGGTACCGATATGACACTTCGTACCAAGATTGCGGACCTTAGTTTCCAGACTCAATAGCATACTGCTTTTTGCATATGATATATGGTACTAAACAAGCATGTGTTCTATATCTTGAGTTTTCTGGAAACAACATGGTATATCATGCATCAGAAGGTTAACAGCATGAAGAAAGTCATGCAAACAATGGTACCTATTAGGTCAAGTTTTGAAAATATTTAAAACATATAAGCTATAGAATGTATCAATAAGAATATAGTGATGTTAAAAAAATTCTCAACAAAGACTTGAGGAAGCTGCCAGAAAGAGAGGGCTTAATTACAATGGAGTTTATTTATTTATTTATTTATTTGGTAGATAAGCCCATAGGCTGGACCTCGTCTCTATAGCAAGAGTACTTTTACCAAATTAAGATGAATGGCCCATTTAGCATAATCCATAGTCATGACACTTGGGAGAACAAGTATTGTACATTTATTCACCCAATACATTGATACAACTTCAAAATTTGTCTTGTCACAAATGTTATATATTCATGCCTCCAACAAACTGCACATATAGCGCTCCAAATAAGTGAACCACTTCTAAATATGAGTAAGGTCCAGAGCTTAGTTTAACTTGGTAAAGTGGTAGTTGTTGATAAATGATTTGGTTAAACTTGTAAATTCCAGAGGATTCGACTATCAAAGAAACAAATTGCCAAAAAATGATTCATCAAATAAAACAGAAATTGATGGTGAATGATTAATCATTATGGTTATCAGGCAGTCAGACTAATAAAGTATCATAAATTATTAATTGTGTCCTTACTCAGTATTCTGTAACTATGATATTCAGCAAAAAGGCTAAGCAAATTGCTCATTCCCCGTATATGAATATCAACTCAAAAGTTATAGAATATGAAGGATAACACTTAGAGGAATTGAACAAACCCAGAGCACCTCCATCTTTGCCAAGAACGATACCAATGCGAATAAGTACCAATCTAACACCATTATCTACGTTATGTGCCTTCATTTCCCACTCTCTACAAACCTGAAAATATTTTTTAATGAACAATAGATAATTAAACAATCCTTGAAAACAAATAACAAGAAGGTTTAACATCCAGATGGTAAACTTATTTTTCACATGTAAAAGAGTTTTTGTCAGGCATTAATAACACCATTAAAAGAGCTGGTCCCAACAGCAACACATTTTGTGTACTGAAATCCAATGTATGAATACTATAATCTATAATAAATAATTTATCATTGTATACAAATTTATATTGCTTTTGGCTACAAGAATATCAATGGTGCTTGTAGAAGAAATAGTTTCGAGACCCAAATAAACTTTGTTTTGTACCAAAGAAGAGGGATAAGACACCATCTGTTTATAAGTTTTAAAATTTATAATGTGACCCAAAACTTACCTATCAAATCATGATCAATTTTACAGCAACAGGAAAAATTTTCTGAAAATATACCCTGTGGAAAAGTTTAAATAAGAACACTGGGTTTAACTTATATGAGAGTTGCAAGATAGAGACCTTGTTACCATTCTCTCACAAGTTCCTCATATAAAACCAAGAGAACTAAACATAAAAACAAACTCTTCTCATATCATTATAAGTTGATTCACAACTTTATAGAAAGCATAAGGAACTCCCGTATAATCACCATCTAATCCAAATAATTGCTCTTTTTTGATATTTCCTCCAAGGCTCCAACAAATATGAGTAACATGCAAATGTTAGATGTATCTCTACAAACATGATATTTAGATAACTTCACCAAAAGCATGATAGCTACCAAATAATTTTCAGTCATCAAAGAAGGGGGGAGAGAGAAATGGAAGAATATAACATTGTCTTTTAACCAAATCATAGTTCAAGAATGTTCAACCTTGGACCTGAAAGATTAGTGTTAGTGCAAAATAACATCCTCTGACCTCTCAAACCACAAAGAACACATAGCCTTTAAATCATAGACACGAATAGACATACCGAACCGGGCCGGTCAATGACCAGCATGGTTCCTCTAATTAAATCGGTTCGCCTATTAAATCGATTAAAACACGCTCCCCACCCCCCCACCCCCGGCTTGGTTAATAGCTCAAGTTGGCCCCTTCTTCATGATCTTTCAAGACCCCTCTCCCCCGACGATTGAGATCCCCGCTACCCTGATGCTCACGACCGCTGCTTAATGCCCACCCCCTCCACCCCCGTATCCAGCATCACCTCCTTCTCCTCCTCTCTCTCTCCTCTCACTCTTGGCCCTAACCCAATGATAGCGAGGGCTCGAAAGCCCTCTCTCTCGGCCTCTCTCCCCCCCAACCTTTCCTCTTTCTCTTCATCTCTCCTTTTCTCCCTCTCCCCTTCTCTCTCGCCATCTTCGTTTCAGAACAGGATAGAGTGGAATGAGGAGAACTTTTTCTATTTTCGATTTCAAACATTTTTTTCTGAATTTTGAACTGAAGTCAACAAACCATAAGCTAACTTCAGTTCAAAATTTGAAAATAAAAAAAAAAATCCAAAAAGAACCAGAACAACATATTACCAATACCATACCATACCATACTATTGGGCAACCAGTATGGGTTTTACAACCAACCTTGTAGGATACAGATACTTCGATAAGACATATCCTGAAAATGTAAGATATGATATAGCTAGGATATGTTAGTAAATATATATACACACATATAGATATATACACATGTATATACACATGTATATACACACACACATACATATACAAACATATGTATATATTATTGCACATACATGTAAAATTAAATATATATGTTTGTTAAAAAAGCGTCTATAAAGTACAGTAGGCTAACAAATAAAATAGTTGACACTTCTTATGATAGCATCAAACTTTACAAGCTCATTATCTAGTCATCGTTCAAAATTTCAAATACACAAGCCATAATCTATGCTTAATATTTTAACAAGGTCTATTGAACAAGTATGGTTGCTACACCTCTCGGTGACCGATACGGTAAGGTACCGTTTAAACCATACTGATACTCGGTATGCTCTAGCATACTAGTTTGGTTGCAATACATCCATTTTTTATTTTTATAATTTTTAATTTTGAGGGATTTCTTTTAATATTTGAGGTTGTTTGAATTATGATTCCAATGCTCCTTGTTACTATCAAGGAGCTCACCAAATAAGACCTTCCAAGAGGATTTACACCTAGACCTACTCTCTGGATAGAGTTGATAGCAGATCGGTACTAGGTGTTGTTTGCAGCACTCGCAAGGATGTGTTTTAAATGGAACCAGGAAGCAATAGCTCTCCATATGTCCTTTTTCTTATCTTTAATAAACGTAGAATCAATCTTTGATGCTTTAGTTCTCTACTAGAAAAGGCATGTGGATTAGTTTATGAATCGTAGGCATACCGGTATATCTCTAGGCTTCTTTTCCTTCATGTTGGTGAAGGCTCCAAACATAGAGGCTATTTGGTTGTCATCTTTACCAACAATCTCCCTAAATGACTGGCTCCTCCTGTAACCTGGATCTATTCTAGCGAACCCAAAACCAGAACCTGCCTCGTGTTATAAGGGCTCGAAAGTTGAGCCATATGCCTAGCAAGCTCCTCCCCCTACCACTGGTCATGTAGACTATCCTGTATGACAGCCTAAATATAAGCTTCCTTCATGTCATCTAGATCCAACATCTCAGTCCTCCAAATCTCTCAAGTGGTATGAAGGTGGCTTAACTGCCCAATGCTTAAACTCTGCTTGTTTCTGGCACTTTTCTCTCTCTTCGTAAAATCAACAAAGTGCTTCTTCACCAACCATCAAATCATTCATAGACATTTCTTAGGAGCAAATACATCGGGGTAACCACAAGTCAAATGTTGCTTCAATCTCACCACCCCTCCCTGCACTCTTCATTCACACCTGCAATCATCACACCATGGTCCCAACCTATGTCAGCGTCCTTCCTTCTTGGATCCATTTATGCAAATTTTAAAAACGCACATCATAAGACACCTCATTCATCGCCATAAATTAGATAAAACAAACCTACACTTTTAAAGAATACACAGAATTTTATATTTTCTAGAAATAGTGACTTTATAATTTAACTTCACTCAAAATATATGATATAATATTATGTTAAAACTATGCTCATTGACCTAGAAAATATGCCTTAGTTACCAATATACATTACCATATTTTTCATGTTTTTTAGTTGAACTAATAGTTATTTAATTAATTAAATACTTAAAATTAGAAAATTTACAATGTAACACAAAAAATGGTTGAATTAATTCAGAAAATATGTCTGCATTATTTATACATATTGCTAATTTTTATCACTCTTAATATTTTTAATTAATTTTTAAATAATATATTGATATTTAATTATGTGATATCTAAAAATAAAATATTTTAATAAATTTATTAATGTTTAATTATACAATATCTAAAATTAATCTTATACATATTACTATAACATTTTTAATATTTCATTTCAATATTTTTAAGGAATAACAAATCATAAATTAATATTTAATTATATAATATCTAAAATTAATTTTAATTCGGATTAATGTAGATCTCTACTAGGGATACTGCAGATTTTTCAAGACATGGATATGCATTGATCCCCACTTATTTTTAAAATTTATTAGAATTTGGGTTTAGGTCAAGGCAAATATAACCATGCCCAAATTTAAATATATTGCTATCAAAAGATAGCGAGTAGCATGCATATCCCTAAACAGCCTATCAATGTTTCAAAAAAAATTTGAACATTATTTTTGATCCGAAAATATAACTTTAAAAATGACAAGATTAACGGATGATTTCTTTTTTGATGCATAGATCACCCTTACATCTATAGAATATCATGAAATCATGCCCAAATACAAAATATTGATATGATCTCTCATTTTTTTAGCAATTTTAGGCATGAAAAAGAAAAAAAGGAGAGGAATGGAAAGAATGGAGGAGATTATACCTGATTTTGGTGAGACCTAGCCACAAATCCGGCAGAAAATCCCTCTCCTCCTCCATTTTACCATTAATTTTTTTTAGCAGCAAAAGAAGAAAAGGTAAAAAAGCCAAGGGAGGCACTCTCTGCAGTCCCCCCCTCTCCCAAAATCAAGGTGATAAGAGTCCCAAACCACCTCAAACTGTGCAGAACCAGCAATTTCGCTTGGTTCAGCGCAGTTTGGACCACCTCAGGCCACTTATCGAGCCGCCTTTTGCATCACAATAACCGATCGGTTCAAGTCAGCATGCCCCAAAATAAGCATTGTGAGGAAACGTAATACCATAGACTAATATTTTCACCCTCCCACTGGGGAAGTATCTAAAGTGTATATGGAAAGTATACTTAACACAAGTATCTAACACATTCCGAGTACTATTAAACGAGTATCAGAATCCAATACATATCTAATATGGACACAATATATGATTTGAAGTATCTGTACTTCCTAATACATTGCTCCCATGTTTAATGCAAACAAAAGCACTAGCATATGAAAAGCAATCTACATAAAATGGGCCATGATGCCAACGCTACTATAAATTCAGTGATTAATCATAAGGGAAGCTATAACCAGTTGCAAGGTCCGCCGAACCAGTACCGGGACCCATATCGGTCGGCACCCAGTACGATTCGGACCCATATCGAACCGGTACGAGTAGGGAATGCAGTTCATAGACCGGCACACCCATTTTTTTTAGGAGTTTTTAAAAAAATTTAATTGGTAATCACTCTTTTTTAACTTTCTTTTATGAATTTAAGTCTAATTTGATGTTTTTTTGATGTTTTTTATGATCCTGGTTTAATCTAGATGATGCATCTTATTGCTTTAAAATGACACAAATCATAAAACGAACATAAAATATCCTCAAATCTAGTGATGTGAAAATTAAAATATAATACAATCAATTACATATATTTAAAGTCCAACATACATACCGATATCTAAAATCGGATCGAGTGGCGATGCCTCTCGTAGATATCCGGATCATCAGTATAGTCAGAAGGCACATCAACCCACCTCTCTAACCAAGCAGCGTTGTAGTCTTATACGTTCATTCCATAAGGAACGTGCGTCGGATTATAAGCACTCTCAGATCTCTGACTGAAGCTCATATCAGCCCACCTCTCTAACCAAGCGGCGTTGTAGTCTTGTACATTTATTCTATAAGGAACGTACGTCGGATTATAAGCACTCTCAGATCTCTCACTGAAGCTCACATCAGCCCACCTCTCTAACCAAGCGGCGTTGTAGTCTTGTATATTTATTCTATAAGGAACGTGCGTCGGATTATAAGCACTCTTAGATCTCTCACTGAAGCTCTGGCTCAAAGAAGTGCCCTCTGGCTGATAATACGGCTGTAGAGGGGCCCATCTGAATATGTCGGCAGCAAAATCCAACTCATAAGATGCTCCAGGCTACATAAATTCCACAGCCACAGCAGCCTATGACCCATACAGATAATAGAATCTAGTATACGACTCGAAATCTAATACGTCTATGGATCCTACTCCACGTGCGAGATCATGTGCAGCTGCATCGTGTCTTTCTAAATGACCTCGAGGAGCCCGTTTTTTATATCCAATCATATTCTCGCAGGCTCTACCAGATCGTGCACACTGGTCCCTATCCTGTGTAGTATGCATAAACTGAAACTCACCGGTGCATCGAAGACCACCCTCTAACTGTCTCATAAAAGTGGTCTCCTATCCTCCACTTTCTTCCGAACCGGCAGATTCATGACCACTAGAACTGTCATAGTTACTGCATCTCGTATCTGAATATGAGTGTACTGACTCCTCCTGAACACTCCATTGGGGTTGCAGGTGCCTTTTATTTTTTTTGGAAGTGCTGGACAGCTCGCTTCTTACCCTTTGTGTCCCTCTCTGCCTGGCTATGCTAGGAGGATGTATACCGCCCTCCTGATCGAGTCGACCGGGTACCATAGTCGCCTCGTCTAAGCATTTCTCAATCATATCTCTGAGAGGATGTCTTGAAAAAGAAGTCATATGGTGACTGGCTCTCCTGTGATCGTGGTTGATCAGCTAGAAGAACGCGTAAAATATTGTGCTCAGCCCATTGCCCTGTATCGACTCTAGCCTTGTTGGCTACGAAACTAACCGGTCGTGGAGGCGATCCTCAGTCATCAAGCTCTGGCTCCTGCTCTTGCTCACAAGCTATCCGATCATATGATCATCCTCATCATCAACGAAAGCACTATAAGATCTGTATACTTGAGTTCCACTTTCTTCTAAATATCTTTCAGCCTCAACCTTAGATTATAGTGAACATATACAAGGTAATTGAGGCACTTCTGCATCAGACGGTTCCTCTGCTTGCTGTGGATAAGGACGAAGGTGGACCAGTTGCACTCATAGCCACTTGAGTAGACTATCTGGGAGAAGATCCGGATAAAAAACCGCTTAAAATTTTTTGCAGACAGCACAAAATAAATCCAACATTCTGTGAGATACGGGCTGCAGTCGGCAGCCCCAGCCGACTTCAGCCGCGTCTTCTTTTGGGAAGAGCCGAAACAGCCGAGCACTCCTCCCTAGGGCACCTCCGAGCTTCTCCTCCCTCTCCTTCCTCTATTCTTACCTCCCGAGTGACCAGCGTGTCTTTCCGATCGAGCGCCATCCGGATTCCTCTCGCGGCCTGCCCCTGTTCCGAGATCCATCCTCTCGGTTCCGAGCACTGCTACCGCCGACGCTTGTCCACCGGATCGAGCAGCCGTGGTCAGGATCTGCCTCTCCGTCAACTGCCGGTAATCCCTTTTCCCTTTTTGCTCTTCGATCTAGTCTGAACATGCTTGATTTCTGTTGCCCAGATAGACAACCCAAGAGGGGGGGTGAATTGGGTTTTAAAATAATTTTGCAATTAAAACGTTTGTGGATGACTAATTAATACTGTTGCAAGATGATTAATTAGTTGCTATGTGCTGTGAGTGAAATGAGAGTAAGAGAGAGAGACACAAGCAATCACAAACACAATGTTTTTATAGTGGTTCGGAGCTAACCCTTGCTCCTACGTCCACTCCCCAAGTCTCACTTGGGAATTCACTATAACCCCTCGGATTACAGCCGGTTGTTTTCCACGCTCACAACCAAACTTGTTGTTTTACGAGGTCACAACGAACTCGGTCGGTTTTCCCAGGCTCACCGACTAGAACCACCCCGATTGTTTTTCCGGGATCACAATCGAACCCTTACACTGTTGGTTTCAACCTAGGCTCACCAACAAACCTATATACCCTTGATTCAATCCCCTGATTGAATCAAGTAAGGACAAGATGGAAAGAACAAAGACAAATAGAAAAAAACAGAGCTTCTAAAAAGCAGATATACAGCGATATTAATAAGAGTAAAGTTAAGAGCCCTCAAACACGTTTGAGTTGGAGAAGAGAAGGGCTTCTTGAACTTTGGGTCTCCTCTTGAAAATCTGGAAGACTTGAAGGCAGGAGGAGACTTTTTTTAATGCTGGGAAGAGTCGGTTGAATGGAGTTAATGGCCCTCTTCCTTCTTTTCCGTTGAAATCAGTTTGCGGAGAAAGGATGCTTGATTTCTTTGAGTGGAATAGTATTTTTCTGCCTTGCTACAGTCCTCTGTGGCTATTTAAGCCATCCCCCACGGAAACTAGCCGTTAGACACATTTTTCTGCCCGTTCTGCACACTCTGCACATCCTGACAATGTGTCCGTTGGGGTCGGAGTCGACTCGCGCGATCTGGAGTCGACTCGGCTGTAACAGGAGTCGACTCATGCTTTTCTGGAGTCGGCTCGGCAACTGTTCCGAATTTGAATTAAAGTGACCTCCTCGACTGGGAGTCGACTCGACTTAACCCGAAGTCGACTCGCCAAAAACTGGAGCTGACTTGGCATTCTTGGAGTCGGCTCATCCCATGGAATTCATGGAGCTATTTTTCAACTTGGCCCACTCGAGTCGACTCGACAGTCCTGGGAGTCGACTCGGCGCTCAGAGCCCGAACTCCCTATCTTCTGTCTTTTGGCTCGTCCAGTCTTGGAGTCGACTCGAACTGTTCCGGAGTCGACTCGGCTCTCAGTTTTCGAAACTCAGTCTTCTGCCTGTTTGGTGTAGCGCTGCCTTGGAGTCGACTCGAGCTGTCTTGGAGTCGACTCGGCTCTCAGAGACAACAATTTGGTCTACTGTCTTTTTGGGGTCGCGTTGTCTCGGAGTCGACTCGCGCATTGCGGGAGTCGACTCGGATCTCAGTGTCCGAAAACTGCTCTCTGACTTTTGCCTTGAATACAACTGAGAGTCGACTCTCACTTTCTTTGGAGTCGACCTGCCAACCATCGGAGTCGACTCGCGTTCCTCAGGAGTCGACTCAGCTCTCAGGGTCGAAACTTGCTCTCTGACTTTTTGTCTGTAACTCCCTGGAGTCGACTCAAACTACTCCGGAGTCGACTCGGTAAGCATTGGAGTCGACTCGCGCACTTCAGGAGTCGACTCGCTGACAGGTTATAAATTGTGTCTTTCTGTTCATCTGTCTGTTCTCAGTCGGAGTCGACTCGTAATGTTCCGGAGTCGACTCGAGCCCGTGCCAGTGCTTCTGATACGCTTGGAGTCGACTCGTAATATTCCGGAGTCGACTCGAGTCTCAGACTTTGGTTCAAACTGACTTCTTAACTTATCCAAAATATCTTGAACCAAATCTAGAAACACTTAGACAAGATTTCCACTGAAACACTTGATTGAATTCATTAGTAAACAAAAGATATACTCAAATGCTTTGAGCTCATCAAAATCAAATAGGGTTATAATCAATCACTCCACAATCTCCCCCTTTTTGATGATGCAAAACATTGAGTATATGTAAAGTGAATTGCTCAATAAACAAGGAAATGAAATCTATAAATGAATTCAAGTGTCTGGTTTTTTAATTTATCCAAACTTGAAAGGTGTGAAACAATAAATTTTGGAGTTAAAGCTCCCCCTTTCATTTGGAATTATATAAGCCTTCATGTCATGCACTCAATTATTTGGCTTATATAGATATAATGATTTGGCTTAAAAAATTCAGATTCTCCCCCTCAACATATGCATTCAACTTTGTTTTGATTCCTTTTACATATCTATTAAATATTTCTCCCCCTTTTTGTCATCGTATCAAAAAGGAGGTAAGCAGAACACACAAGCAAGTAGAGATAAATGTGCACTATATTGAAGAAAATTGTCTACTCATTGTATTGATGTATATGTAGTTGTGAATACAATAAGTAAAGCTGTAAATACAAGTCAAAATACAAAAAAAAACTAAGGCTTCCTCGAGGAGGATGCGGCTCCCCGGGGCATTCGTTCCGCGAGTAGGGTGACCGCATTGGTGACGTGCTCTAACTGTCTGATAATGGCCGAGGTGGCCCTGCTGTGTGTCGTGTCGAGCTCGGTCACAGTCTGCTGAAGTGTGTCCAGCTTGGCGATGAGCACATTCGCCAAGCGCTCGGCCCCCTGAGTAGTGGTGCCCATGTCATGTCGGATGTCATCGCGCATCTTCCGAGTGGTGCTCGTGACATCGCTCATGCTAGAGAACTGGGCTTGTATCAGGCTCCTGACATTGTAGATTTCTTCCCGCATATGGGCCGTCATCTCGGTCATGGCTGACAGGGAAGGAACCAATGCAGAAGAGGGTGCAGGGGAGGGAGCAATCGCTGGACCTCGGAGCTCCCTCAGCAGGTCGTCCCGAAGATCCCTCATTATCTCCTGCCGCAACTCCCGGAGCTGCTCAGGAGAAATGCGAACCTCCATGGGCTGAGTAGGTGGAGCTGAGGAGGAGGGTCCGGCTGAAGTGGTGGGAGCTGAGGTGGAGGGAAAGGTAGGGAAGTCAGAATCAGGGTCAGGACTGGGGGAGTGTCTGGAAGTATGTGTGGAGGTAGATGATTTCCTAACCCAGGTTCCCTCTACCTTATGAAACCCCATCCTGTGTAGGGTTCCCGGACGCATGCGATCTGTCCATCGCAATGCGCGAGAGGGTTCCCCCTCAGGAATAGGAATCTCGGCCTCCCTAAAGATAAGTGTGTATAGCATGCCATAGGGGAGGGTGAGCCTAGGTCTATCTAGTGGCTCACATAGATATCTATAAATGAGTTTCGGGAAGTTGATTGGGGTGTCCTGGAGGATGTAGAACATAAGGGCTAGGTCCCTCTCAGAAACAAAATCGAAGCGGCCAGTCTTCGGAAAGAGGGTCCTAGAGATGATGCTAAGGAGGAGCCGCATCTCAACAGAAAGTGAGCTAGCGGACACCTCATCTAAGGGGGACTGGGGTGGATATCCTAGAATGGCCGTAAGGGCCTCAGTCCTATCCTCGGGGTGTGTGGGAGCTACCCCTACTTGTGGAAGGTGGAGGATTTGGGCTATGAAATCCTCGGAAATAAACAATGGGACACCGGCTACAGTTCCCTCTATTCCCCCATTGCCCCTATGGACAGTACCATAAAACTCTCTAACTAGGCCAGGGTATGTGGGGAGATCTAAGGAACAAAAATACTCTAAACCCTGGGCCCGCAATCTCTCTCCTATGGTAAAGCCCTCCCGGGAGAGATAGTCAAAATCGACGTATCTCCCGGTGGAGACCGCCTTCCCGGCGCACGGCCTCGAGGGAACCTCCCTCGGCGGGGAACGAACCGGAGGTTGTGGCCTCACGGGATCGTTCCGAGCCTTGGAACGTCTCTCGGCACCGGTCGCGGGTTGGGGTCTCTTCCGGCTTGGGACAACGACTTTACGAGGCATGGTCGACCTAAAATGGGGTAAAACGCTAATGGATGGAGGAAGGTCGACGGGAAAAAAAAAACTAAGGGCGGCCGGAGACGACGTAGGAGACGACTCTAGGGTTTGTGAATAGTGGCGGCGGTGAATAGAAGTGTTGAGTAAACGCTTGAATTAGGGTTAAAAAAGTCGGATCCCGACTGCGAGTCGACTCCTGTAAGTCTTGAGTCGACTCGACCTCGAGTCGACTCCAAAATATGCGCGAGTCGACTCTCCTTATGCGCCTATCGACCTCGAGTCGACTCCCGACTGTATGCGAGTCGACTCCCCCTCTGCTGCCATCGATCTCGAGTCGACTCCCGTAAATATGCGAGTCGACTCCCCCTTACGAGCCGACTCTGAAACTTACTCGAGTCGTCTCGAACTCTGGCACGCACCTAAAAATCATGCTATGTTCATGCCGAATAAGGGAAAATCACTAAGTTATGGTCTGATTTGATGATCATTGAAAAGACACTCTATATTAACCACAATCTAATCATCAAAATCAATGAACTAGAAGAGAATATCACTAGGATGGATCAATCACTCCTAATCCTCTTCTAAGTACACTAAATCTCTCTTCACTCAAGGGTTTTGTGAAGATATCAGCTAATTGATCATTAGTGCAAACAAATTGAAGTGTCACATCACCATTCATTACATGATCTCTTATGAAGTGATGTCTTATCTCAATATGTTTAGTTCTTGAATGCTGAATTGGATTTTTAGTTAGATTAATGGCACTAGTATTATCACAATTAATGGAAATTTTATCATGTTTAATGCCGTAATCTTCCAATTGTTGTTTGATCCACATGATTTGAGCACAACTCCCGGCTGCAACATATTCAGCTTCAGCAGTAGATAATGCAACCGAATTTTGTTTCTTGCTAAACCATTAGATTAAGTTTTCTCCTAGAAATTGACATGACCCGCTGGTGCTTTTTCTATCAAGTTTACATCCAGCAAAGTCTGAATCTGTGTATCCTATTAAGTTCAGGCTAGATTGTTTAGAATACCATAACCCTATATTCTTTGTTCCTATTAGGTATTTAAAGATTCTCTTGACTGCAATTAGATGAGACTCCTTAGGATTAGACTGATATCTAGCACACATGCAAACACTAAACATGATATCAGGTCTACTTGCAGTAAGATACAATAAAGATCCTATCATCCCTCTATATAACTTCTGATCTACAGATTTACCTGATTCATCTTGGTCTAATTTGCATGATGAGCTTATGGGGGTGCTGATTGACTTGTTTCCCTCCATATCAAACTTCTTAAGCATCTCCTTGATGTATTTGGCTTGATTGATGAAGATGCCTTCTTCAGATTGTTTGATTTGAAGCCCGAGGAAATAGTTCAGCTCTCCCATCATGCTCATCTCAAATTCACTCTGCATCAAGTCAGCAAATTCTTCGCAGAGGCGATTGTTAGTAGCACCGAAAATAATATCATCAACATAAATCTGCACTAACAACATATCTTTGTTTTTCTTCTTTAGAAACAATGTTGTATCTACATTTCCCCTAGAAAACTCATGTTCTAATAGGAATTTGCTAAGCCTCTCATACCATGCTCTAGGTGCTCGTTTCAAACCATAAAGTGCTTTGTTAAGTTTATACACATGATTAGGGTATTGATGATTTTCAAACCCAGGAGGTTGTTCTACATACACCTCCTCATTAATATACCCATTTAGAAATGCACTTTTTACATCCATTTGAAATAACTTGAAATCCTTAGAACATGCAAATAGTTCACTTTTGGTTTTCTGTTTTTCCAAAGTTCATAAGGTGTTTTCTTTGTAATGGGTCTTAATAAAACTCTATTTAATATATGACATGAGGTATTTATGGCTTCTCCCCAAAAGTACTTAGGGAGATTACTTTGACATAACATGGTTCTAGCCATTTCCTCTAGAGTTCTATTTTTTCTTTCCACAACTCCATTTTGTTGTGGTGTCCTAGGTGCAGAAAAATTATGAGTTATCCCCTTTTTACTACAAAACTCATCAAATAAATGATTTTCAAATTCGGTTCCATGGTCACTTCTAATAGCTATGACTGAAGTGTCTCTAGCATTTGTTACTTCTTTATGAAATTTCTTGAAAATTGAAAATGCTTGATCCTTATGACCTAAGAACATGACCCAAGTGTATCTAGAATAATCATCTACGATAACTAGACCATATTTATTTCCACCTAGACTTGTGGTTCTAGTTGGTCCGAATAGGTCCATGTGTAGTAGTTCTAGAGGTCTAGAGGTAGAGACACAATTTATAGATTTAAAGGAGTTCCTTGATTGTTTGCCAAATTGACATGCTTCACATATTTTATTCTTTTCAAACTTTAGTTTTGGCAAACCTATCACGGAATCTCTTTTAACTAGTTTTGATATGGTGTCCATGCTTGCATGACCTAACTTACGGTGCCATAACCAACTAGCATCATTTTCCTTAATTTCATTAACAACTAAACATGGGTTATGTTTGGCAAGATCCTCAAGGTCTACAACATACACATTTCCACGTCTTATTCCTTTAAAAACTAAACTATTGTCATTTGGATTTGTTATGATGCATAGTGATGGTTTAAACATAACATCATAACCTCTATCACACAATTGACTAATGCTTAGTAGATTATGCTTAAGACCATCAACATATCGAACATTATCAATAAAAGTTGAAGGGGTAATTTGTACTTTACCTATACCAATGATGTGACCTTGGTTATTGTCTCCAAAAGTCACAGCACCTCCCTTCTTAGCTTCAAGGGTGAAGAATTGATCCTTGTCACCCGTCATGTGTCTTGAGCAGCCACTGTCCAAATACCAACAATTTTTGTCGACTTTGGCTGCAAGACACTCCTACACAAGCAAATCATATAGTTTTAGGTACCCAAGTTTTCTTGGGTCCTTCATGGTTAGTAGTGTTGGTTCCTTTTGGAACCCAAATTCTTTTAATTTTTCTTTTAGTTTTCCCTTTCCTATAATCACATACATTTGCTTTATGTCCTAAAGTTCCACAACAAAAACAGGTTATTTTTTTAGTTTTACTTTCCCCTGCTTTAACAAAGAAGTTACTAAGGAGTTTTTGCTTATTTTTAGGTTTATACCCTAAACCCGCTCTATTGAATACAGCTCGTTGACTATTAAGTATCATCTCTAATTTTTCTGAGCTATATGTAAATTTTTCTACAATGGGCTTGTATTTTTCAAGTTCTAGTGTCAATTTTTGTTTTTCTGTTTTTAGATCATTTAGTTCTTTTGTGAGACTCTCATTTATATGTTTATTGTTTTTGGGTTCTAATGTTTCTTTGTTCAGCCTTTCATTTTCTTTAGTTAAGGTATTATTCTTTTGTATCAAGATTTGGTTGCTTGTTTTAAGTTCTGCATTTTCTTTGATAAGAACATCTTTATCCTTAACTAATGAATCATACTTACGGAGATGAGTTTGGTTAGTTACTTTTAGTTCTTTGTTTTTAACGTTTATTGTTTTGTATTCATCCATTAATTCATTGAAAGCATCATATAATTCATCGAAAGTAAAATCTAAATGTGGTGCGGATGTTACCTCATTGTCGTTGGCCATAAAACACAGATTTGCCTTTTCTTCTTGTTCTTCATCCGATGATGATGATGAGGTGTCGGAGTCCGATAGGGTGGAGACGAGGACTTTCTTCTTCTTGTACTTGCTCCCCTTTTTCAGCAAGGGACACTCAGCTCTGAAGTGCCCCGGCTTCTTGCACTCATAACAACCGATCCCCTCATTTTCCCTTTCCTTACCTTTATCCTTGTGATAGGAATTTGAGGGGCCTCTCCTTTGATGTGAGGATTTCTTCCGGTTGATGAATCTTCTGAACTTACGCACGAGAAGAGCCTCATCATCATCTCCCTCATGATCTTCTTCTTCACTGCTGCTACTGCAAGACAAGTCTTTGTTAGATGATGTAGATTTGAGAGCTATTACCTTTTTCTTATGGGAGGACTCTTCTTGGCTGTGTTGCTTCATTGTTAGCTCGTGCGTCATTAGGGATCCAAGAAGCTCCTCAAGTGGTAGCTTGTTCAAGTCCTTGGCTTCTTGGATTGCCGTCACTTTGGCTTCCCATGACCTTGGTAGACAGCGAAGAATCTTCCTGACAAGATCACTGTTAGTATAGTTTTTGCCAAGGCTTTTTAGGCCATTGACAATGTCAGTAAATCTAGTGAACATGCAAGTGATTGTTTCATTAGAATCCATCTTAAATAGTTCATACTTATGAACCAATATATTTATTTTGGATTCTTTGACTTGATTCGTGCCCTCATGGATCACTTCGAGTCTCTCCCAAATCTCTTTTGCAGAATTGCAAGTAGAGACCCTATTGAATTCATTCCTATCTAATGCACAGTAAAGCACATTCATTGCTTTGGCATTGAGTTGTGCCTTTCTCATGTCATGGTCATCCCAATCCTTTTCAAGTTTGGGTACAGTGACACCCTCTACATAAATGGATGGGATGTATGGTCCATTTAATATAATGGTCCACATCTCATAGTCTTGGGCTTGGATAAATATTTTCATCCTAGCCTTCCAATATGAGTAGTCGGATCCATTAAAGAATGGGGGTCTTTGGGTGGACTGACCCTCAATGTGGGAAGATCCAAATGGGGTTGTCATTTTGATCTTTTACTCTTAGGGTAGAAGAGTTTAGGCTCTGATACCACTTGTTGCCCAGATAGACAACCCAAGAGGGGGGGTGAATTGGGTTTTAAAATAATTTTGCAATTAAAACGTTTGTGGATGACTAATTAATACTGTTGCAAGATGATTAATTAGTTGCTGTGCTGTGAGTGAAATGAGAGTAAGAGAGAGAGACACAAGCAATCACAAACACAATGTTTTTATAGTGGTTCGGAGCTAACCCTTGCTCCTACGTCCACTCCCCAAGTCTCACTTGGAAATTCACTATAACCCCTCGGATTACAGCCGGTTGTTTTCCAAGCTCACAACCAAACTTGTTGTTTTACGAGGTCACAACGAACTCGGTCAGTTTTCCCAGGCTCACCGACTAGAACCACCCCGATTGTTTTTCCGGGATCACAATCGAACCCTTACACCGTTGGTTTCAACCTAGGCTCACCAACAAACCTATATACCCTTGATTCAATTCCCTGATTGAATCAAGTAAGGACAAGATGGAAAGAACAAAGACAAATAGAAAAAAACAGAGCTTCTAAAAAGCAGATATACAGCGATATTAATAAGAGTAAAGTTAAGAGCCCTCAAACACGTTTGAGTTGGAGAAGAGAAGGGCTTCTTGAACTTTGGGTCTCCTCTTGAAAATCTGGAAGACTTGAAGGCAGGAGGAGACTTCTTTTAATGCTGGGAAGAGTCGGTTGAATGGAGTTAATGGCCCTCTTCCTTCTTTTCCGTTGAAATCAGTTTGCGGAGAAAGGATGCTTGATTTCTTTGAGTGGAATAGTATTTTTCTGCCTTGCTACAGTCCTCTGTGGCTATTTAAGCCATCCCCCACGGAAACTAGCCGTTAGACACATTTTTCTGCCCGTTCTGCACACTCTGCACATCCTGAAATGTGTCCGTTGGGGTCGGAGTCGACTCGCGCGATCTGGAGTCGACTCGGCTGTAACAGGAGTCGACTCATGCTTTTCTGGAGTCGGCTCGGCAACTGTTCCGAATTTGAATTAAAGTGACCTCCTCGACTGGGAGTCGACTCGACTTAACCCGAAGTCGACTCGCCAAAAACTGGAGCTGACTTGGCATTCTTGGAGTCGGCTCATCCCATGAAATTCATGGAGCTATTTTTCAACTTGGCCCACTCGAGTCGACTCGACAGTCCTGGAAGTCGACTCGGCGCTCAGAGCCCGAACTCCCTATCTTCTGTCTTTTGGCTCGTCCAGTCTTGGAGTCGACTCGAACTGTTCCGGAGTCGACTCGGCTCTCAGTTTCCGAAACTCAGTCTTCTGCCTGTTTGGTGTAGCGCTGCCTTGGAGTCGACTCGAGCTGTCTTGGAGTCGACTCGGCTCTCAGAGACAACAATTTGGTCTACTGTCTTTTTGGGGTCGCGTTGTCTCGGAGTCGACTCGCGCATTGCGGGAGTCAACTCGGATCTCAGTGTCCGAAAACTGCTCTCTGACTTTTGCCTTGAATACAACTGAGAGTCGACTCTCGCTTTCTTTGGAGTCGACCTGCCAACCATCGGAGTCGACTCGCGTTCCTCAGGAGTCGACTCGGCTCTCAGGGTCGAAACTTGCTCTTTGACTTTTTGTCTGTAACTCCCTGGAGTCGACTCAAACTACTCCGGAGTCGACTCGGTAAGCATTGGAGTCGACTCGCGCACTTCAGGAGTCGACTCGCTGACAGGTTATAAATTGTCTTTCTGTTCATCTGTCTGTTCTCAGTCGGAGTCGACTCGTAATATTCCGGAGTCGACTCGAGCCCGTGCCAGTGCTTCTGATACGCTTGGAGTCGACTCGAGTCTCAGACTTTGGTTCAAACTGACTTCTTAACTTATCCAAAATATCTTGAACCAAATCTAGAAACACTTAGACAAGATTTTCACTGAAACACTTGATTGAATTCATTAGTAAACAAAAGATATACTCAAATGCTTTGAGCTCATCAAAATCAAATAGGGTTATAATCAATCACTCCACAATTTCCTTCCTTTGCTTTGGCCCCAAACCGAGATCATTCGGTTTTCCTTCGACGCCCGTCGCCGCAGCAGCCGCCGGCCGCCACTGCAGTCGGCCGGCTGTCGACCGGGCAACAGCTCCCGGCCGCCTAGGCTGACCCCCCCCCCCCAGCCGGTCCCTTCTTCCTCTTCTTCTTCTTACCCTGTTCGTGGGGGTTTGGGGAAGAAGGGCCCTGTTCACGGGCCCTATTCACTGCGGGCCCAACTTGGGCCCGGTTCGAACCCGAAACCCGAAATCCAGTTTAGATCTGAAACCCAAAATCCGAAACCCAGTTTAGACCCGAAGCCCGGAACCCGAAACCCGAACCCATTTGGCCAATAAATGCAATTTTATAGTTAAGCCCTTGATAGTATATTATTGCATAAAAGAGCCTTCTGTAAATTATGTTTGATCCCTATAAGAAAGATTTATTACATAAAGGCCCTCAAATATATTTGTTTGGTCCCTTTACTCAAGTTTTATTATAGAACAATACCCTGTAATTAAGTATTAGTCCCTGCAATAAATTTTTATTGCATAAATGAACCAATTAGAAGCCAACCTTGGGGGCCCTATTTAGCTGGGTCTATGCGGGCCCATTGGGCCGTGTCCGATATGGGCCCTATCGGGCTATGCCCATTATGGGCCAACTCTGGGCCCTGTTGAGCCGTGTCCAATAGTATTATTTTTGGATTTTGCTTAGTTCTGAAATTAACAAGGAATTAATTAAATTTAAACAGGTGAACCTGATCCGCCTATCTGAAGTAGGGATTAAGCGAGAAGAAGTAACTTAATGCTTCAAAGTGCTTTTTCCTAAATTATTTGGTAAAATAATTATTACTGGATTAAATTTTGAAATATGTTTTGTATTTAGTAAAATGGGTCTGACATGTTAAATTTTATTTCAAAATCATGTTATATGCTCTGAAATCCGTGAAATATGACTGTACAGTTTATGAAATCTATTTTTATATATATGCATTCTCAGCATGGCTATGATCTGTTCTGTTCTATTCTGGCTCCGCCAATGGGGATTATACGTTGGACCTGTCGACTTGTAATCTATGAGGAACCAGTTTCGACACTGCGCCACCGGTGATTAGAATAGTGGTTTCTGGACACCGGCTGCCATCGGTGGATAAATATAGTGGATTTGGCACTTTTGTACAACACCGGCCGCCATCGGTGGATAAATATAGTGGATTTGGCACCTTGTGCAACCCATGCCACTGGGTTACGTGGCCGTAGCCTATTATGTTGAGATTCTGGTATCAGAGTTTTTGAAAAATGATAATAAGTTTTGAAAACAGTAAAACGATGTTATTTATGATTTATTCCAGTCATTATCTTGTATTTTGACCTGATATGCTCTGACCCCACTTTGGGGTATTTTGTTGCTTACTGGGCTAGTGTAGCTCATTATTTTATTTTCTCTGTTTTTCGGATCCAGAGGCTTGATCGCATGGAATTGGAGAGTGCGTTAGATTTGCGCTATTATTCCTTCAGTTATTAGCATTTTAGATTAGTTCTGAACATTTGAATTATGTTGGCAAATGTTATTTTGAAATTTTGTAAGGTTGCTTTTGAATAAATTTCAATAATTATGTCAATTTTGAATATCTGTATTTGCTTTGATATGATCCAATGCCTTGCACGCCTGTACAGCCCGCCGTGCGGGCGTGCGGCATCTGCCGCGCCTCGGGCTCGAGGCGTAACACATTCAGCTGCAAAAATATTCAAAAAAATTAAATATAAGATAGTACCATATTAGTAACTATCTAATGCCAGGTAAATGTCCTTCTGATGTGTAATATACCTGGATTCATACTTTTCTTACTTACGATAGCAGCGGAGACTCTAAAGTTGTCGTTACCCTCTTTAAATATTTTGGTCTATGAAAACAAACCATGTACTATATTAATAATAGAAGATACCCGTTAAATTACACGTGTCATTTAAGTTAACTTACGTCTTATATATATAAGACCAAGACTTTTGAATCAGGCTCCATCTTGTAAATGACATTATGCAGAGCGGCAGAAGTTCGTCATCTATATCGATTCTAGCTATCTGTACTGGAACCGAGGGTTCAAGTAGTATACTGCAAACAGAGTTCGTTATTGTCGTAGTAATATTATACAAGTACAGGATTTTAATTTTCAATATTCTTACTTACCTACTAAATGCAAGTACCTACCCATTTGGTAGTCCTATTGCGGCTCAATGATATTAATGTACTTCTAGACATGCATCGGATCTGCCTCGATGATCTGAATCTTTGCCCTCTCCATCATATGATATAGGAAACCCATCTTGGGGTATCTCATGATGTTCACAGCCTGAAGCACTTCATCCAATAGTCTGATAGCCTTCACTATCGTAGTGGCCCGCTGCCAGAATGTCTGCTTTATCACCAAGTCCTTCAGTTCCGAATAACAGAAAAGTAGATATGTGAGGGCCGGCACTAAATGGAGTAGTTTCTCAAGAAGGCTATCAAATACAACGTAGTTTGTAGCAAATCGTATGACTTCTGGACTTAAGATCTTTCCCACTGCATACCTCTTAATCAGTGAAATGACTCACGTATGATTATAAATATACCAGGTGATGGTTTGGGATGTCTCCACTATCTGCTGCACCCTACGAATCTTCGCAATGTCCATCAATATGAAGTCGATCAATATACAGCACATAGGATCTAGAAAATATAAGGCCGTCGCTCCATCAAGATCTTCCCAGTGGCTTTATATTGTGGCCTATTCTCAGTGATGACCTACATGACATTCTCCTCTCCTACCTAATCAATCACCTTTAATTAGATTGAGGATGTACGCGACATAATGCGCCTGATCAGAAGCATCAACCACTTATGGAACAAAAATTTCTTATCACAGTTTATCAGAAAGTTGATGCTCCACTTGGTAGGATCGGTCCAACCAGGATCGGCGGAACTGTCTTGAACCGGGCGGTTCCGACTGATCCAAGCCATACGAACGGCTCACTGGTATGGTTCCAATAACAGAAAAGAAAATCATTGCCAAAGCGGGGGAGGGAGGGAGGGAGAGGGAGGAAGAGGGAGAGTGAGTCGGCCACGGGCCTGTACCGACTCGTGCTGCCAGAGAACCAGGACAGTGCCCAGTACCGATTTCGCCGACCTTGAGTCCAACCATCACATATCATAGTCAATCCATATGTGGGCCATTTGCTCTTGTAGAAAGCAATCCATTTTTCTAGCTCCTTATTCTGTCAATCCATAGATATCCTTCGGGCCTGCAGGATCTATCCGGGACCGGTAGCCTGTATGGCAAAAATGGCAGACCTATAGTACGTATTGTTAGCCACATTGCTGGATGGGGCTGAAGTGGAACCAGAATTCAATAGCTTGCCATATATCTTTCTTCTTATCCTTCTTCAACATTTAGACAACCCACTGTTGCTTCGAATCTTTATTGGAAAAGGCATGTGGATCTAAGGCCTCATTGGGCGGAGCTTTTGGTGGGCCAGAAAGCACTTTCTAACCCTCCAAAAGTACTATTGGATGAAATAGAGATGTTTGGAAGAAGCTCTCAAACGGAGCTTCTTCGAAAAAGCACTTGTAGCATGATCGAAAAGCTGTTTTGATTTATAAAATTTCTTTTTTGGACCAAAAAACCATGATAAAATATTATAATTATAGAAAATGTCCCTTTACAACAAAAAAAATAAGAAACCCAAAAATTAGATCCTAAAAATAATATATTAATAAAATATTAATATATAATATTAATAATTATAATATTTTATATCTTTATTATTGTATTATACTATAAATATAATACTATATTACATTATATCATAATATATTGATATGTTATATTATATATTATCAAATTATATTATATTATTATGCTATGGTATACAATATTATATTACTTATTATATCATATTATATTATATTGCAGCAATATAATACTATATCATATATTTATGTATTAATATTTAATACCTATTATATTTTATTATGCTCTGTTATATAATACTATGCAATATCTTTTATGATAATTTAGTCACACCAAAAGTATTTTCTTAGTTTGTTACCAAATATATATTAAAGTTCTGCAGCATTTTAAAAATGTAGTTACCAATCAGTAAATTGCTTTTTATACAAGCTCTACTTCAGAAAGCTCTGTGGATCTAAGGCCTCGTTGGGCGGAGCTTTTGGTGGCCTCCAAAAGTACTTTTGGAAAAAATAGAGATGTTTGGAAGAAGCTCTAAAATGGAGCTTCTTCAGAAAAGCACTTGTAGCATGATCGAAAAGCTGTTTTGATTTATAAAATTTCTTTTTTGGACCAAAATACCCATGATAAAATATTATAATTATAGAAAATATCCCTTTACAACAAAAAAATAAGAAACCCAAAAATTAGTTCCTAAAAATATTATATTAATAAAATATTAATATATAATATTAATAATTATAATATTTTATATCTTTATTATTGTATTATACTATAAATATAATACTATATTACATTATATCATAATATATTGATATGTTATGTTATATATTATCAAATTATGTTATATTATTATGCTATAGTATACAATATTATATTACTATATTATATCATATTATATTATATTGCAGCAATATAATACTATATCATATATTTATGTATTAATACATATTATATTTTATTATGCTCTGTTATATAATACTATGCAATATCTTTTATGGTAATTTTGTCACACCAAAAGTACTTTCTTAGTTTGTTACCAAATATATATTAAAGTTCTACAGCATTTTAAAAATGTAGTTAACAATCAGTAAATTGCTTTTTATACAAGCTCTATTTCAGAAAGCTCTACTTCCGAAAGCTCTACTACCAATAGCTCTGCCAAATGGGGCTAAATCATGGATTGCTGTTGCTGGTGGAATCTCTTTAGATAACTTCTTTTTCCTACCAAAAGCTCCAAGCATAAGAGAAATCCAGCCACCGCCTCTACTGACGGCCTTCCTAAGTGAGGTGGTCCTTCTGAACTCTAGATCTGGTCTGCTGCTCGTAGAACCGAAGCCTGAGTCATAATACGAGGGCTCAAATCAAGCCCTATGCCTGGCCACCTCATCCTGCTGTCACTGATTATCCAGCACGCCTGCATGACAACCCGGATCCGTGCCTCCTCGTTATTTGGACGAGATGCCTTCTCTGACTTTCTAGAATGATAAGAAGGTGGCTCTGCCGCTCGACGGTCCACCTTTTTCTTGGCAACCCTCTCCTTCGCAACTCTAAAATCAGCAAAGTACTTCATCAGCTGTCGAACCTTCTGTGGGCATTTTTCGGCACATAGATGCATCGAGATAACCACGAGCTAAGTGCTACTTCAACCTGATTACCCCTCCTTCCTTGAACTTTATATTGCACCAGCTGTACTTCCAATGATGCCAGCCCGAGACCATTTGCCTATGATCCCAGCCAATGTCATGCTCTGGATTCTTTTTTCTTGATAGCTCTATTTCTGCAGATTTATCAAGTATGTCAATTTATCAATTATTATAAAATAGCAAAATTAATTTACGATCAAGATATTTTTTTTATCTTAAAAAATACATCTAATTTATCTAATATATTATCCTATTTTTTATTTTTTATTTATTTATATATTTTTAATAATTTTTAAATTTTAAAATATGCTTAAATATTATAAATTCAAAAAAATATGATTTCTACCCCAAAAATTACTTCTAAATTATGTAATACGTACAACTAATTTTTTATAATTTTTGGTATTATTTATATATTTTAAATTATTTTTTTGAATTTAAAAGTAATTTTTAAATACTAGTATTTTAAAAAATTAATTTCAGTTCAGATCCATATAGAACCCAATAATAGATGCTACATATACTTTTCTAAACCCTCAGACATGCATCAAAGGCTACTTATTTCTCAATTTTTTTCTAAATTTAGGCTTAAGCCACTATGCGCATTATCGTACCAAAACTTAAATGAATGGACACCAATTTTTTATGGAGAGTAGCTTGCATGCAAATAAATATATTTTTAATTTTATATTTTTTTAGTTTTTATTTATTTTAAAAATATATATTTTAATTCAAATATATATTTTTAATTTTTAAAAATTATATTTAATCCTAAAATTAAAAATATTTATGTCAGCATGTAGATCGTCCATAGATCTACAACATATAAAAAATAAGCCCAAATCAAAAATTTTGACATAATCTTTTCTTATTTTCTAATTTTGAGCTATTTTTTCAAGCCCCCAAAAGAAAGAAGGGAATAGGATAGGGATGAGGAAGCACACCTTATTTAGCCTTCGATCTTTCTCCTAATAGCCTGAATCGATGATATTTTTGGCGTATTTAAGAATGAGAAGTGGCCGAGAGTCCGAACACACACATGATGCTTTAAAAAGTATTAGGTAAACAGCTACAATGTCAACCCGATTTGGAACCAGGTTGACTCGGTGCGAATCGGACCCGATTTGGACCCAGGTTAACTTGGTGTGAACCGTCCGGTTCACACCGAATCTACACCAAACTGGCCAGTAAGTGACCAGTTCCAGCCGGTTCTATATGGGTTCCAGCCAGTAAGGGGCTAGAACTGAAAATAGTAGGCGAACCAAGCAGTTCGGCCCGATTCGACAATCCTTGACCAACTGACTACTTGGCCTAGAATAACAAAAAAGAAAATAATTCTTTTCAGCATGCTCCGTTTATCAATTTACAATAGTTATCCATAAAGATAGGCATCAATTGTCATATACCAATAAAATGCACCGTGACAAATGAGGGTGAGCTTTGTTGTAACCAAGTTTGCCATCTTGGTACCGGACCCCATACCGGTACTATCCTATTACAATGTCAGTATGCGAAATGGTACGAAACGATGAAGCATACTGAATGTCGGTACGGTAGAAGACTATGCAATGGTTCAATGGCAGTACAATACGGTACACCCGGTATGATACCAAATGTATGGTACAGTACGGTATCGATCAATACGGCAAACCTTGGTTGCAACGATAATGTTGCTCCATTGTGACATGATGTCATAGGTCAGAAATATGGAAACAGCTTGTCCACATGCAAAGGTAAAGCTATAGACACTAACCCTCACCTAGGTGGAAACCTCATGCATTAAGACAATCTTCAGCAATAAACATTAATATAAAGTTTCTTATAAATCTAAGCAAAAACAATTATAATGGACAAACTAGATATTACGTATACTAGCAAATGAAAATAATTCAGAAAATATTTATCTTTGTTTCTTTCTAATATTAAGGTAACCATAAAATCTAATATGCCGAAATGGCTTACGGTCGGTACCCGAATACCATCTTCTGGATTTTTCCTGAATGACATTCATAAGTTGATTGCACAATGGAGAGCAAATGCTACTTTACCTAGTAACAAGAACTTAACTTGCATTAGCTTTTATCAGGACTCTATATATCTTGATACTAGTAAGTTCTCTGTTCTAAAATCCAAAAAGTCCATATCAAGAATATTAATCCTAGTTACAGCCAATACTTATAATCAAATAACAAGTATACAAATTCACCTTTCCTTCCTTTCTTTGTATGGAGTTCAGCACAATAAATATTGCTCATATGGCTCAAGGCCAACAATCAACCTCCATATTTCACATAAAAAGGCAGCCTAGTATCAGAGGCTCTGGCCCATGGTATGCCATACTAGCCCGAACTGGACGGTACGAGGCCTATCATACCATACCAATTTAGTACTAGTACCTGGTATAGGTGGCGTACCGACACTCGATATGCCAAAAAAAATTTGTACCATACCGTACCGACACTGTGCTAGTGTAGCACCAATACGGGGTCCGGTACCGAGACGACAAACTTTGTTTGCCACTACAGGGTCTGGAGATGTTAGATGTACACAACCTTACCTCCATGTGCAAAGAGCCTAATTCATGTTTCAAACTCATGACATTAAGATCATAATGGAACAACTTTATCATTGCACCAAGGCTTTCCCTCTTGCCTCCAAATATCATGCGTGGGTCTACATTCTTAGACATCCTATCTGTGTATAAGTTATTTGAAGAGAAGTCTATCCCTACTGCTTCATTCTACTGAAAGTCAGACTTATACAACTTTGTACTCTAACATTATTTATTTTATTGAGATTAATTGATTTGACCACTTTATGAGACATTCTGTTTTTGCTATTTGTTCTTCTAAAAGAGCCAAAAGGAAACATTGTTAGATGTCTAGTACCAACATTATATTGGACAATGAATTTTGCTTCTTAGATTAGTAAGGAACTGATTTATATGGTTTCCACTATGTCACGCGTCCATTTGATGAAATGATGATCTACATTGTGAGGACCCGTGCGGGCGTGTGTTTAGTCCCACATCGGTTATTCGCTGGATAAATCTTGGATACTTATACAGGATCAAGGAACCCATATAATACCTTCTGGCTAGCCATTTTGGGTGAGGTCCTGGGTTGTTACAAATGGTATCAGAGCGGGCCCGGCCCATAACTTATGTGGACTAGGGGACACTGCAGCACGGATTCATTGGGATTGACCACGGACCGATTGTGGTGTTTGTGATTAGATTTGAATGGATTTGAACCCTTAGCCTGACGAGGACGTCAGAGCTTGAACGGGAGTATGTGAGGATCCGTGCGGGCGTGTGTTTAGTCCCACATCGGTTATTTGCTGAGTAGATCTTGGATACTTATACAGGATCAAGGAACCCAAACAATACCTTCTGGCTAGCCATTTTAGATGAAGTCCTGAGTTGTTACAAATGGTATCAGAGCAGACCCGGCCCATAACCTATGTGGACTAGGGGACACTGCAGCACGGATCTATTAGGGTTGACCCTGGGACAATCGTGGTGTTTGTGATTAGATTTGATTAGATTTGAATAGATTTGAACCCTTAGCCTGACGAGGACGTCAGGGCTTGAACAGGGGGAGTATGTGAGGACCCGTGCGGGCGTGTGTTTAGTCCCACATCGGTTATTCGCTGGGTAGATCTTGGGTACTTATACAGGATCAAGGAACCCATATAATACCTTCCGTCTAGCCATTTTGGGTGAGGTCCTGGGTTGTTACATATATGCTATTTAAGTAGTCTTTTGCATGGAGCCATTATCACTTGGTTGTGCACAAATTGTCAATAGCTGCACTAAGAACTCTTCCATCATCTTTTAATGTACTACTCTCAGATACATGATATTGTCTGGTTGATAAAATATTATGTTATAGCACCCATCAGCTGCTAAGCCTACCAAGACTGCAACGGTGATGAGATTAAGTGCAACCTTTTTCCTTTTGGTATGTTTATGTGTAAACATATTCAATGCCACAAATATGTTATAGCGTAAGATTCTCATAAACATATTCAGAAAATGTATATGTTAGTTTCATAACCCAGTATCTCCCATATACAATGCGAAAGGCATTGGAGTCCATCATGCAAGCCAGACTGAAGCCTGTGCATTTCCTTTTTTCTTATGGGAAATGGATGACTTAAAGTCCGATGCTTTCATCTAGTTAAGCCTTTTTAAAAGAATTAGTTGGCCCATGCATGAAAATTATTTAGAACATAAATCTGGCCATCTACATATTTTCTAACAAAAGGATTTCAGCTGTTTAGGTTTTAGCTACTTCTTCGACGAGTCCCACTCCTACAGGTACTATTCACATATCAACAGTTTCTTCCTAAACAATCACATGCATTGCACATGCTGAATCTGGTCATTATTCACAACAATCACAAAGCATGTAGAATAGTAACAAAACACAAGTATCCAATATAAACATACAACTTCATAAATGATCAGACCAAGGACTGTTGTGCCGGTATAGGGCACTAGACCGGATGCCCGGCGGCACGGGTCGGTACGGCCTCGAGTCGTGCCGAGCCCGTACCGACATAGTAGAAGAGGTGGGGGGCATGGACAATAGGAAAGAAAAAGAGAGAAAGAAGGGGAAGGCTAAGGGAGGCCAGCGGAGGGCCAGGGAGCTGCCACGGAGGAGGTGGAGGAGGGGCTCCGCCTCCAATCCCCTGTTTCGATCGAAGCAAGGGCCTAGAGGGGCCCTTTTTATTTTGGAAATTTTTAAGTGAAAGTCGGCAAATTGCCGACTTCACTTAAATGAGTTTGCCAGCTTTCACTTAAAAATTTCAAAAATTAAAGGGGCCCCCTCTGGGCCCCTGTTTCTAACAAAACCGAGGACCGGAGGGAGAGCCCCTCTTCCACCACCGCGCGGCGGCTCCCCAGCCTCTGCCGGCCAGCCTCCACCTTCCTCTCTCTTCCTTCGTCTCCCTCTCCCTCCCTTCATCGTCGGTTCTCGTTTTCATTGCCGAAATCGTCCCGGTCCACCACCGGTACGGCTTGGAACACCGCGAACTAGGCAGTTCGGGATGGTTCCGCCGATCATGGATTAGACAAATTTCAGTCATATAACCCAATGATTCCTAGTTATTTGCATTTTGATTTTTCAGTATCATTCTCATCTACATGCATTTCTAAAAAATTTGGGTGCAAAAGAAAAGAGCCAGTAACTTTGGTCCTCCATAGAATTTCTTCAAGACTCATCTACATCCATTATCAAATGATTGTATCATTTTTTGTCAATAACTTTGACCCTGTATAGAATCCCCGCAACACTCAAGTTGAATGTAACCATGAATTAGCAAAGAGGAAGAATAAGTAGTAGAAATTCATGTAGATCATGAATATGCCACCATTCTTTTATTACAATATGTAATAAGCCTCAGGAAGAAAAGATATGTGCTCATGATTCATCACCTCTGATAGGTAGTCATTTCCTGAAGGACTAGTCTCATCAAAGACTTGAGTTTCACTTGTGCCTGTAAGAAAGTAAGTAAGAAGTATACCTCGATAAGAACATAATTCAAGAAGTCAAGTTATAATATGTTTGTTTTTCTTAGAATTATTAAGTTTGGTTAAAGTAAACATAGTTACAAGCAACAGGGCTTTTCCTTGTTTAAGGTAATTGAAAACATGCTTGTTTGGAAAAAATCATGTACCCATATTTTGAAGATGTTTCTAACTTTCTATTTTTAAAAAATACAAGCTTGCAACTTGATAAACAGGAATATCTAAGCCAGTCCTATAATTTATATATTGATGCCATATTTTAGGGTCTTAACCTCTTTCATAATGACATAGGACTTAAGAAATGAAATTTGTTATCTAACTGTGATTTGTAAATTATTACTACAAAACAAGCAGCACAAGACTGCTGAATTGTCATTATGGAAGACATCCAGTTGCTGCAAATCATGCTTAGATATTAGATAAGGATGATGCCATCCTTGACATTAAATACATAATTATGCATAAGATACAATTATCAGTTTATTTCTCATACAACTGTGTGATAGTTAAAAGGGAAGAAAACAGATAAACAGAGATTTGTCATATTCACATGCAATAACATGGCCCCATTTTCATACTTGCATGTGTTCACGCAGTATGTTTATGTGTACAAAATGTACATATCACTAATTTAATTTGCATAACACATTATCGCAATGGGACAAAGATGCAAAAACATATTTGATTGTTTCACAGCTAACACAGGTCCGCTCCTGCAAAAGTACATGCTTGCACATGCACACGCATAACTGCTTACATGTCATTTAAACAGGATTGGTTTGGATCAATTTTTCTTTTGGGAAAAAAATGAAAAGAAATATAATGCAAGAAGAAGCAACATAAAGGATGTTGGCACTTTGATTTGCACTGATTTCCAAAGTTAGTTCAGTATCACATGTCCATGCCAAAATTTCATAGATCTCAATGGTTAATTTATAAGAACACATCTCACCAAAGGCCTGAATTTATGTCCATACACAATGTCACGCAAAATTATTAAAAGATCCATCATCTAGCCATCCCATAAACAGATTTACTTCATGTACAATGTGCATGCCTCACATGAACCATTTATACACGTCACTCTAAAAAGCTTCTCCCATGAGCCTTGAGGGATCTTAGAGAGCCTTTCCATTATGTGAGTAGCAAGGCAAGCCACAACCAAGTGACTTTTGACAATGCTTCTCGCACAAGGATAATAAACTAAACAAATTAACATTATTATGTATAAACTTTTGAAAGTATAATATTTCAAGATAACTTCTTGACAATTAAGATAGAAGCAGTAGGAACAGTAAATTTTTTGCAATTCAAAAAAGCAAAGTGGTATAGATGTATATGTACATATATATGTGTGTGCATGTGTCTTTATCTGTCCATGTCGGTGGTGCATACACACATATAAGGGTCATAACCCAGTTACAATCCTAGCAATCCAGGATCCTAAGAGGGGTGGATTAGGTGAACATAATACATATAGCTGTGTACACATTTATATGAAGATTCAAGAAAATGGAAAGATTGGATGAAAACCAAAATCATATAAATCACGCACCATAATAACCAATAGCTGTTGCACTGACCAAAACTGAAGGTCGGACTTCCGCACTAGTGTGGTTTATTAAACCTACGACCTTTAGCAAATCAAGTACAAATAATTAGATGAAGAAAATTGAAAGGAGCAGATTCTGACCACTTGCACGCTATCTTTGTTTTTGTAGAAAGCCATAGTAGTTATGAAACATTCATGTGGAAAATGCACATTGCTTTTTAAGGATAAGACTAAGTACCTTTGAGGTAACACTAATACGGCTTTGCTTAATCTCCTTTTTGATCTGCAATCCAGTAAAAAAAAAAAAAAATCAGACTTATGAATAGACATATCACATACATAATTGCCAAACAAATTCATATAGGTCAATTAACAATGGGAAGCATGCTTGATATTTGGTATTTGTTCTTGAATCATCGAAACCAAGAATTTTTGAATTATCAATTTCACATTTAACGGTTGTAGTACTTTGCCACCTAAATCTTATCTGCATTAGAAGAGAGAAAACAAAAGGGGCCACATACTTGCAAAAATGGGTCCTCACAAAAGTATAAACAAAATGGAAACAATGTGCATTTCTTATAGAAGACTTCATTTCTTATTAGAAGACTTCATTTTGTAAATCCTGACATATGGAAAGAGATTATGCCCAAACTTAGCCCCTTTTGCCAATATGTGGATGATTAATGAACACACAATCACATTTTCTAATCAAAGTCACCACCAATTTTTTGAGCAAACATGGACAATACAAGTCGAAAATAATAACCTTTCATTTTGAATACATGAAAAAAGCTAAAAAATGCACACATATACAAGTACATTTACATATATAGGTATATGTATAGGCATATGTGTGCATACATTTATACATACGTATGTATGTATGTACATACGTATGTATGTATGTTAAACATGTATGTTCATGCATGAATACAGGTATTTATGTATGTATATATGTGTATATGCGATCAGGATTAATCACCACATTTAATGTTGAACTCAAGGTTTGCAGAACCGGCCCAAACTACCCAGTTCAGGCCGTACCGAGCTGAACCAGTGAGGAACCGAGTCGGCTAGGCTATGAAAAACTGGATCCACCCTGAACCGCTCCAAACTGGATGGTTCGAAGCGAAACCAGTTCGAACCGGGTGGTTCACACCAGTTCAAACCAGCTCCCCTACCTCATTTCTCCTTTTTTTTTCAATGCCAAAAAATATCAAAAAAAAAACAAAATAAGGTCATGCCAAAATTTATGATTTTGGCATAATTTCATGAAATATTTTAGATCTATGGATGATCTACACAATCCCACTAAAATCTTTAATTTTCGTTAAATATATAATTATTTAAATTAAAAATATATTTTTGGATTAAAAATTAAAAAAAATCCAATAAATAATTATAAAATTAGAAGCTTATTTTGGGGCATGCAAGCTACTCTCAATCTAAATTTGGTGTCCATTTATTCAAGTTTTGATATAATCATGTGCATGGTAGTGAATTTGCTTCTCATTATGAGATGCATATGCATATAATCAATCATTGACATGAGAACAGTGTGCATATAGATAGAACCTATGCATATAAAACTGGCATGAGCTTATATACAAAGATTGAGCATGCCTTTGTTGCATATGCACAGTATGATAAATAACACCGTCTCTAACTACACAAAACCACACCTTAAAGTATTGAAAGCCTCTAAAGCATGTCCTGATTCTTCTGAAGCAAACTTATAGCTTGACTAAATGAACTTCAAAATATAAAAAGAGTCTAATTTATTGTTTCAGATATTATTAAAAGTTAAAACTGGACTTTCCAAGGAAAAAACAAATGCATGCATTTATACTCCAACTTGAAACAATACGGCATTCTATTTACTATTTAAATTTTAAAATAGAAATTTGAATATTAGGTATTCAGTCTCAAGATGGTTCAGATCCATCTAGAATAATTTCTTATTTCCAGTAACCAGACATTCATTTTCATATATTCAAATTCAAAAGCTCAAATAGATAAGATAATGTAAATATAAACTATATAGAAATGCAAGAAGCTCTCTAACATTTTAGAAAACATGATTGGATGCACTCACAGAAACTGGTATATAGCCAATTTACATATATCCTCAATCAGATTAAATAAGACATAATATTAGTCAAATTGCAAGTTAATAATATGGCTAAAGAAATAGCAGTGTTATACAAATTGTGTTCACATGTACTCAACCATCAAAGCATGAAAGATATACAAAAGATAAATAAGAAAAAGATAAACTAATAGATAGACAAATTTTTTACATGTTTTAAGAGATGAGATATATTGTAGAAAGATATTGATTTAAGAATTATGGGATGATGAAGGAATGCCAGTTATTTCTACCAACCAACCTCAGGTGACCATCTTGTACTTATGGGCATTCCAGCTAAGTTAACAACAGCATTTGACCCTTCAATGCATTTTCTCCATTCTTCTTCCTCAGCAATTATAATTTCAGGAAAATTCTCAACTGCATTTCATTAACAAGTAAATATAAGAAATTGGAAATGCCAAAGCGAATGACCCAGATTATCCAATCAATTATGTATATAGCAAAGACCAGCAATTGTTGATAAGATGTGTCTAAAGATACTCTTTACTTTTGATCAGTTAAAACTTGAAAGGATGATAATCAACTTTATAAAAATAAATATTTTTGTATCCTTAGTACGAAACATCAATGCATATTAACATTATTAGTAAAAAAATCTTACAATGCTAGCCAAGGTTTGCAAACTCAGTATTGGATCTAGAATTGGTACCATGTCCGTACAGTCTCAGTATGCCCAATAGAGGGGTCAGTTCCACATACCAGTAGAATTGTGCAGTACAAGGCGGTATGCACCAATATTGCAAACCTCGGTGCCAAGAAAGTCGAACATATTCTTCCTTACCAACATTACATACTGACAAACTTAATAAGAAATTTGATAACGGATAACCAGATACATGAATAGAGTTAAAAGCAGTTTATGGTATCTAGAGAAATAGAACAAAGCAAGAAAGAAGGATAATTGAAACTATGAAAGAAAAATTTACACTTTATATTAGTTCTCCAACATCCTGCACCAAAGCTTGAAGAAGCCATCTTCTTTGAGAACTAAAGATGGCCAAGAGAATTTGGATGGAAACTAAGGTGTTTGGAGAATGATCATCAAAGAAACTCAGAATAGTGTGCTAGTATTCCAGTTAAAGAATAGGGATTCTCTTCAAATGAAAATGTTTTCTTACACATAGCACTTTACAGGAGTAGCTGCCAATGGGATTGATGGTGGACATGACATTTTCAAGTACAGAAGTTGCGAGTTCATATGCTATATAGACCAGATCAATGCATGCCTAAGTTGATTAAGGCAATGGGTATGACTAATTTAGGGGGAAGAAAAGTTGTTAGACATATCCAAGGTGGAGAAAGGAAATCCTGCCAAGGTTTAAAATGATGGAACTTTTCGAGGTTGAAGTTTTCAGCATACTGACTACCTCCAATTTGCATGCATAGAGGTATGCCAGCTGAGCACTCCATGAAAATATTTCAAACACTTTAAACCGCCGTCTTTTGTCAATAAGAAAATTAACATTACTTTTTTGGGCTTGGTTAATAGTCTGGATTGGGATTTAGTAGTACTTTGAATTCACTTTACTTTGAGCCATTTGTTAAGAGGTGATTCTAGCCATCTTTATTCAAACAAACCCATGTTGGAATAGGGATATTTTAAATAGATAATGGCATTTCTTTCATTGATTCCAAAAAGAAATTAGACGTCAAAGGTGTTCATACGACTACTAAATGTTGGTCAGGGCTTATAATTTATTCCACAATATAAAATATTAGTGTTTGCTGTAGTGCAGAAAAAGTTGCTGTGTTTTAATTCAATAATTGGCTTATTCAAGTCCTCATATTGATTGTTCATCCAATATTTGAAGTGCTAGGGAATTGTCAGAGCTGCTATCATTGTCCACATCACCGGTGTCCTTAGAGGATCGAGAAAAGCTTGGATTAAAAGGTTTCAGCAAGGGTGGTACAATATCACCTACACAGCGCAAGCCAAAGAGGGAGGAGAGGGAGAAGGAGAGAGGAAAAGAGAGAGGGAGGAGGAGAGGGAGAAGGAGAGAGGAAAAGAGAGAGGGAGGAGGAGAGGGAGAAGGAGAGAGGAAAAGAGAGAGGGAGAGGGAGGGGAGGGAGGGAGAGGGAGGGGAGGGAATCCAGAAGAGAGGCTTCGAAACAAGGGATAACTCATCGGCCTACCCCTCTTTCGGCCTCCCTCCCTCTCTCTCGATCTCTCCCTCTCCCTCTCCCTCCCTCTCTCTCTCTCTTCTTCTCTCTCCTCCTTCTCCCTCGCCTGATTTTTCGAACCAAGGGGCAAAATCATGCCGGTTTGCCCTTGGTACGGTTGGGTACGCCCGAACTGAATGGTTGGGGGTGGTATAACAAACCTTTTTAAGAGTCTTCCTATCATCATCATGCGTCTTTACATTGTCTATGTTGGAGATAATAGAAGTAAATAGAATCTAAATCATTCGACTCTAGCATGGAGGTGAGGATTATGAGAGAATAAATTGAGAACAACACACTAATATTTTCATTCCATCACTTCCTGTTCACCTATAAAATGACCCATCACAAGGCTTTGTACAGCTAGAAATGACTCTGGACATACCTTCTGCATATATGCATTGCTATAACCTGAAAGGCACAACTCTTAAATAGTTTCATGGCACTCTAAGGCAAGGTCGGCGAAACCGGTACCAGGAACCATACCGGTTCTCCAGCAACACGAGTTGATATGGGCCTTGTCGGGCCTGTACCGACGGAGGAGAGGGCACGCAGACCGTAGAAGAGAGGAAAAGAGAGAGAAAAGCGGGAGAGAGGGAGGGACGCCGGCAGAGGGTGGCGAACGCCGGCGGAAGGCTGGCGAAAGCCGGCAGAGGCGAGGTTGCAACCGGTTCCCCTGTTTCAAACTTAACAGGGGTCCAGCCGCAGCCTTAAAAATGTTGTGATTTTTAAGTGAATAAGTGAAATTTTTAAGGCCGCAGACGGACCTCTATTTTGTTCGAAACAGGAGACCGGCCGCGGCCTCGCCTCCCGTGGCCTCCGCCGGCCTCCCGACTTCTCCCTCTCTCTCCCTCCGACCTCACTCTCTCTTTCCTTCTCCTTGTTCGACTCCAACAACGGTTCGTTTTTATTGTCAGAATTGTACCGGTGAGCTGCCGGTACGGCTTGGAACGGCCGGAACCACCTAATTCAAGACGGTTCTACCGACCCTGCTTTAAGGGACATCATTTAGGAATACAAAAAGACCCATAATGAAAGCTCTATCCAAAATAACTTGACTTTTGTGCTAACATTCAATACTTTATGAAATTTGGTTTGCTATTCAATCAGCCCCTCAAATTAAACCAAAATTTCTTCTATCCAAGAAATTTACCTTCCTAAAATTATAGCCTTGAGGGGGCTTGGAAACATGTTCTCTTCGGAATATCCAATGCTTTTGAATGCCACAATTATAACAGCCACTTCCATTAATGTGAAAAATTTATAAGAACTCTATGCTTGTTAGAATTTCTTCACTAAACAAGCATGTTCTTTCTTCTTGCACATGAGAACCTCTGATTGTAATTCTTCTTCCATGGTGCTTGCACTTGCTCTACTCAATCGAAAATGCTTCCATATTTATCCAACTTGCATCATTAAGAATGTTTTCACTCCAAAATGCAACAGAGCTTTCCATATTTTCAATTATTTTGGCTTCATACAAAAATTAACCATTTCTCAACTTTCTAAATTCATGACTACATAATAATTTGTATCTTCCTTTTTGCATCCAATCTTTTTAGCCAAAATTTTCAATTCTAACTTCTTCACCTTTTGTCTCTTTGACCTCTCCATCTTTTCCAATTTCAATTTCTATTATTTTCTCTTTTTTAACATTTTCAAATTTCTTCAAACTTCAAAATATTTTCTTCCACCTTTCACTTTCTCACTCAATATTGATTTCTTTTTCATCCTTTGCACCATACTCTGTATTTTCATTTTTTCTTCATCCTTATCAAGGTTTCCTTCTAAAAACTCATCTTCTCATCCTTGTCAAAATTTACTAGCTGATATTCAATTGCCAATACTTGATTCTTGTTGCAGGAAGAAACAAACTAAAGCTTTTCCCATACATGGTTTGGGGATTCTTTTAGATTGCCTTCAAAATTTGTGTATTGCCTTTTGAAGATTTTTAATTCTTTGTCCTCTTTTCTTCTTAAAATATCTTTAGTAAGGGCCCTTAAGCTTCTCAAATGACATCTGATTTCTTGCAAGTTCATAGATAAGAGCAAGCTTGAACACTCCCAATTTTGTTGTTAGCAAGGTACGTCGTATCGGTACCGGTAGGCGTACCAATCGCCTACCAGACCGGTATGGTTCCAGTTCGAACTGGTTTGAACCGGTACCGAACTAGTACTGATAGAGCTAAGTGCGTGCAGAAAAAAGCCGCGCGCGCGGATGCGCACGCCCTGCATTAAATGCCACTCTGTGGCAATAAATCTCCCGCGCGGGCGTGCTGCCCCACGCAGGTGCGGTTTCCATCGCGAAGAACCGCGCGGACGCCCTGTCCCGCACTCGAGCGCGCTGCCCCGCACGTGGGCCAGTGTTAACCGGTCCGGTTTGCACAGGTATGCCGGAAAAACTGGTCGGTTCCGGCCCCATAGGTCGAAACCATTTTTCACGGCTGAACCGTACCAGTTGGCGCCGGTACCAATACGGTACGTGCTGAACCAGCCAGTATGGGCTAGCTCGGCAGACCATGGTTGTTAGACCCATGATTGGTGGAACCGTCCCGAACCGCCTAGTTTGCAGCATTCCAAGCCATACCGGCTGTGGACCGGGATGGTTCCAGCAACAAAATCGAGACCAGCAATGGAGGGGGAGAAAGAAAAGAAAAAAGAGGAAAAAAGAAAGAGAGAGAAAGAAAGGAAGAAAGAGAGGGGCCAGCCGGGGCCAGCCGGCAGAGGCTGAGGAGCCGCCAAGTGGAGGAGCCCCCTCTGGGCCCCTGTTTCAAATGAAACAGGGGACCAGAGGCGGAGCCCCTCCTCCGCGTTTCTCTAGCCTCTGTCTCCTCTGCGCAACGGCTCTCCAACCTCCGCCTTCTCTGCACGACGGCTCTCCAACCCTCCGCTGGCTCTCCGCCGGCCTCCCTTGGCCTCCCCCTTCTCTCTCTTTTTCTCTCTCCCATTCTCCCTCTCCTCTGCCTCTTCTACTATGTCGGCATAGGGCCGGCAGCACACGGCGTGGGGCTGTACCAACCCGTGTCGACGGAAACTGGTTCGGAGCTCGGTACCGGCACAGCAGATGTTGCTTAGACAACACCAGCTTCTCTAGTAAGACAAGCATCTCTCCTCTCTCTTTCTTTTCTTTTTTCCTATTTTCCTCACCACCTAACTCGTTAGTTCATATCCTAACTAGTGGTGGAGTGCAACATACAGTGCTCTTTCTCCTTATATGAATCCTTAACATGGTCTGCTCCACCACCCTGTCTCTACCATGGGTCACCCAATATTTCCATTAAGTGCTCCTAAATCCACTAATTTACATCATGTGTCGAAGCCTCTAGTGCAATCTCACAATTAGGCATAGGGGGGTCATTATGCTCACCTAGCAACGAGTCATCCTACTCCTCCAATGTGTCCTACCAACTTAAGAAGTTCAATTATACATTTTGATTGTTTAAAAATGTAGCCAAGCTAATTACTTCCTAATTACTAAAATACTCCTCATGGTATGATACTATGATTATCTTTATTGTTCAAGTTGATGATATTTTTCATCAATGATGATATGATGGAGGGAGGCATTCTAAAACAATTCTAGCAAAAGAAATATGAGAACAATGATTTGAGACAACCTCACTATTTTTTGGAAATTAAAATAGTCAATTCATAAAAATGAGTGGCTCCGTCATAAAAAGTATGTCCTAGATCTTCTTAGGATACAATTCTTCCTAGTTATGAACTTGCAAAACACCAATGTGGCTTAACTTGAAGCTATTTGTTGATCAAGGAGAACATCTAACTGATGCAGAAATATAAGGCTGGTTGTAAATGGAAACATGGTCAATTCGAAAGATAAATTATAACTTATAGTGGCCAAGACTAGTAACAAATAGTGTCACACACTCCCCCCATTTCAGACTTGGCATCCTTGCCAGGTAAGGGACCAATCAGAATCACAAGCACCATGATCAATTCAAGGTTAATCATAAAACAGCCCTAGTGTCCCCTAATCACAAATGGGTTATAGGCCAGGTACACTGACACTATTTGTAATGATCCAAGACCTCACCCAGAAAGACTAGCTAGTAGTTATAATTTAGAATCCTTGGCCACAGGGTCAACAAAATCGTCCCGAATCGAGCAATTCCGGTCATACTGAACCTTCCTAACAGCGGACTGGGACAGTTCCGGCAACAAAAACAAAACTCAATTCTAGAGGAGAAGGAAAAAGAGGAAAAGAGAGCAAGCAGGAGAGGGGGGGAGGCCGATGGAGGGTGGCGGAGGCTAGCGGAGGGCCAGCAAAATAGGAGAGCGGCCACGGCCTCTGCCTACTGCCCAAGCGTCGGCCTCCGGCAGCCCTCTGCCAGCCTCCGACAGCCCTCTGCCGGTCTCCCTCCCTTGCTCCTCATTCTCTCTTTTTCTCTCTCATTCGCCCTCTCTCCTGCCTTCTCTATTGTGTCGGTACAGGCCCGGCACGGCACTGCACGGGCCCATGCCGATCCATGCCACTAGACAACTGGTTCGGTGCCCAGTACCAACACAACAGACCATGCTTGGCCATGTTTAAGTACCCAAAATCTTTCCACCAAATGGTAGATTGGAGATTTAACAAACACATGCATTCAAGGTCGGCGGAACTGTCCCGAACTGCCCAATTCGGAGAGTCCCGAGTCATATCGGCCGCAAACCGAGACTATTCTGACAACGAAAATAAGACCCACGTCAGAGGAAGAGAAGAAGAAAAAAGAGAAAAAGAGAGAGCGGGGGAGGTAGGAGCAAAGAGGAAGAGAGAGGAAGGTCGAGGCCGGCCGCGAAGGTGGAGGCCGAAGAGCCACCACACTTCACTTAAGTGAAGTCCGCAATTGGTTTGCTAAGTTTTGCTTATAAATATTAAAAATAAAAAGACCCCCCGGCCCTAGTTTCGTTTGAAACAGGGACCGGAGCAAGCCCCTCTTCTGCGACTCCCCACCAACTCTCCAGCCTCCGCCTCCGCGCAGCGGCTCTCCGACCCTCCGCCGGCCTCCCTCAGCCTCCTCTCTTTTTTTTCTCTCGTGTTCTCCCTCTCCCTCACCTCTTCTATTGTGTCGGTACGGGCCCGGCACGGCACAGCGCAGGCACATACCGACTCGTCCTGCTAGGTAATTGGTACAGTGCCCGATACCGGTTCCGCCGACCCTGCCTGCATTGCTCCTCATAATAAAACTATTGCATTTGCTACATTTGAACTAATAAGGCCTTGCTCTTCATTAAGTTGGAATTCTACAATTTGACATATTCGTATGTTATGTGACAATCAAGCAGCTAAGTCATTTCTAACAATCCAGTTTTTCTTTAGAGGGCCAAAAATATCAAGGAAGATTTCATCTTTGTTTCTGACAAGATTAACAAGGAGATTACCATACCATATATCCGATATTATTCTTAAAGACATGCTCACTAGGGCTTCATGGTGAGATTAGTTGAAGACAAGTAACCAGTTACGTTGGGCATGATTGATTGCACTAGCCTAGGGGGTTGATGAACTAAGGATTTTTTTTTTTTGTTATATTAACTGTTCTCAATTTTTATGCATTTTTGGTCTTACTTGATAGTTTCCTTTGTTATTGAATCTCTATATAAGGCTAAATAAGCTGAAATTTAACATGTCTACTGGACACTTATTAAGGGCATATTTTTCGTTCTCTATCCTAATTAGTGCTCGAGGCACCTTTATTAATAAAAAAAACATGTTGTATGGATCGGGCATTATGGTGAATAAAGAATCTTTTCCTCTTCTGTTCTTTCTCGCGCCTCTATCTTTCTCTCCTCTCTTTCTCTAATATCACTTTTCTCCTTCTACCTCCTCTTCCCCTTCTATTTAATATCTTTTACTAGTCTGATATCATTACCATGCTTTGATATAGGATTATAGGGACTAGCATTAATCTTCAAAACAAAAATTAATGCCAAAGAACCAAACTAGAAAATAATCCATGTTAAAGTTAACTATGGTTGCTGATAACATATAAAAGGAAGATCTTTGTAATTAAGACAAAACTATAAGCTTCCATCTCTTCAAAATAATTGAGTTTATGTTTAGATAAATTCACAACTTACACATGTTTATATCGTAAAATACGAGAAACATTATTACCTTCTTACCAGGAAAAACGAATTGTGCCTTTGTTCTGGATCGTGTTAAAACACGAACTTTGTGTTTATCTGCAATTAGGACCAAAACAAAAGTAATCTAAAATGTGGGAATGAAACTTTGCAATTATACAATTAAATTGTAACTATATCTAAAGAAACAACTATAGGTTAACAAGTTCTCACAAAGCAGAATTTTGAATTACAAAAAAATCAACAAGACCCTTTGATAAACATAAAAGAATGGTTTGCCATACCGGCTCAAACCGGGTGGTACAGGGCAGACCGTACCCTACCCGTTCGGTACCGGTATCCAGTACGGGAGGTGTATAACGACACAGTACTTGTATGGCACTGGTACAGGGTCCAGTACCGAGACAACGAACCTTGCATTAAAGAATTTCACTAACAACGAACGGTAAAGGGGATAAAAGCACAAAGAAAGAAAACATGTCTACATTCGAAGGAATTATTTAAGTAGTTAAAAGTTAGAAATTAAAGATATTGGATGCCATCTACTTTGGCTGCAATTTGAAGTCCATGTCTATAGAAATGAACAAAAGATCTTTCTTGTTGCCTAAGCAAATAGGTCATCATCATGTGGAGTCAAAATCCTGGATGATGAAAATGTTATATCCAATATAAAAGGAAAATAAATAAAACATCAAATAATAAAAGGTGGCCATTATGCAGTTGCTCAATATGTGAACTAAGTATATTTTGATGAAAGCAATTTCAGTACCAAGCAATACTTTCTAAGCATATGAATATAAGAGTATTCAAGTGCCATATTACCATATAATATGGGACATTTTCTTTAAATTATGATAAGCCTGATGTTAGGTTACAAGGCCTTAATAACTACAAGGTTTGCACTAGATTGTACTAGCTTGCCTAGATTAAGGCATTGCATGCTGTCATGCTGGTGTGCTGGTGGAACACTAGCGTGGTACATACTATGCCATGCTTCGCTAGCGCGCTACCAGCCAATGCTGGCATATAGTTGATACAGTAACGGTTTTGCATGCCAATAAGCCACTGGCATTATAAGACCATGACATATTAATTGTGCTAATTAGGACTTTAATTCATGATGAATTATATAAAGTTGTGCACGTGGTTAATTCCTTTGTTCGCATTGGTTGTACAGAATATGTTATTATGATAGTTTACATATTTTGCATTACTTGGGCAATATTTTAGTCCCAACTCCCATGTTTAATGTAAAAATTATTAGGCTAGTGATGTCACATATCAACATGTCATCATCATAAAAGCACCAAGAGAAGGCATCACATTACGGCTAGCAGTTATGTTGACGTTGTTTGGTTTCAACACCTTGCAAACATATGATGTGTACTACCTTATGTGGCTGTTCGCATTTTTACAACGAAGAAGGTAAATTGATATTAATTTAATATCACTAATGCACAATATAGATTAAAACAAATTGTTTTCCACCTACCATCATGGTCTCATTGGAATGGTCCTTATTACTTATTTCAACCACCTTCAAATTTGGTGACCTTTTAAAAGTTAATTTATTCATGCAATATCTCTTCCTCCTTGCCAAAGACTATTGCTGATCCGCTGCAATTTTCACAACATATTTTGAAAGCATGCCAAAATACAAAAATTAAGCATGATGTCTACTGCTTCTCCCATTTTTGACCTATTTTAGGCACAAGAAAAAAAAAAGAAAAAGGAATGGGGAGAATGGAAGGGATTATACCAGGTTTTGGTGGGATTTAGCCTCAAAACCAGCAAGAAATCCCTCTTCACTCTCCTTTTTATCCAAAAACATTATTTCTGAAGAAGAGAAGGCAAATAAGGCCATAGTATGGCTTTCTCTATCTTACCCTCAATTATTAAGGAGGTAAGGCGCCCAAACTGCCCCAAATTGAGTGAAACCGGTAGTTCCATTCAATTCTATTCGGTTCAGCCTGGTTTAGACCTCTTACTGAGCCGAATTGAAGAACAGTTGGGATCCAGAACAGACGGTTCAGAATGGTTCAGCCAACCGTGATTTTACGAAATACCCGACAAAAAAGAGAAATCATTCTTCACAAACAGAAAATTTTCAGCATATATCAAGATGAACAAACATCCAAATTGGTGCAAAGTATGTTAATATACATACATCTAAGTGGTGCACCAACCCTGAAGGTTAAGTAAGAAACTTCATGAAGAAAAGTAATCAATCTTATGCATGTAAATTTAGCATCGTATTGATATACAGATTTCTTGCTAGGTGATTGTCCAATTAAAACCTGAAAGTAACTTTTGAACCAATCTTCGACCAATAAAACCAGTAGCTCCAGTTATTGATACAACCATCTGAGTGTCCTGAAATAAAATGATATAGCTGCTTATATCAACAAGGGAAATGTTTGCTCTTTTCAGAGATGCAAAATCATCAACAGTAAACATTTTTCCTTGATAAAATTATAACAGAAAAGCAATTAAAAAGGAAACACATGCTTTTAGCATCGTTAAATGAAGTTTTTCATGATATCAAAGATTTAATATAAATGCAAGTGCATTGTCTAAAGAATCTACATGATGCTTTATTTACATACTACATTAGCTCATTGAAACCATCAATACGACATTAAAATTCATAATACGACAAAAAATATGATATTAGTACACAAGGACATAGCAAGATCAACATGACAGAAATGAGAGTGTTAAAGGATGTGTAATAAACTAGAAAGGTCAAAGGAAGGAATATGATCGAAGAGGTACAAGAGTCGCACTAACTGACAAGAAAGGGATGAAAAACCAATTGTGATGGGATAGACATGCAACAAAGATATGAAGAGGGGTGCTTGAAGCAAGGTTAAAAGGTCTATAGAGAGATTGGAAGGCCTAAACTAAAATGAAAATTGTGTTTATGGCGTGATAAGGAGGGGTGCTCAAATCCTTGGTCAAGAGGTTTACAAAAAGATAGTAAGACCTAAACCTACAAAGATGGATTTTATGCATTTGTCTATCCAATTCAAATTTCCCAAATTTTTAGCACTATAAAGCAAATTTGGAAAGAAGATTTACCTAAAATAATTGCTTTCATATAGAGAAACAATGGATCATTCCACAAAATAATAGTCAGGTCAAAATTATCGACCATCGATTTTGTAAGTCCCTCTTCACCATTTATTTTTACTAAAATCAAATACATCAAAGTCTGACATACAACATTTGATACCAAGATTCACCAAACTGGTGCCGGAGGTCATACCAATCGACGACCAGTTCGGTACACTTTGAGTCCATACTGTGCCATTCCAAGGCATATCGCAAATAGGGAGAGGAAAAGAGCGAGAAAAGGGGAGAGGAAGAGTGGGGCAAAGAAAGAGGGAGAGGGAGAGGGCGGATGGAAGAAGGAAGAGGGAGAGGGAGGGAGGGATCAAGGGGGAGGACTGAGGTAAACCCTAGACCTAACCCTAACCCTAGCAAAGCGAGAGAGAGAGGCGGGGATGAGGGGGGTTTCTCTCGAACACCATTGTGAGAAGGTCCTCCATAACGATCGCGAGCTGGTGCGAAGGGGGCTTTTATTTCGCGATCGCAAGCTAAGTGAAAAAGGGGTAGTTTATTTCGAGATCACGAGCTGGGGGGAGGGGTTTATTATCGAACCACTAGAGTCAGCCTATTTTCCAAGCCGACAAGGTGAACTATCCCGATTCCCCATCGGTTCGGCGAACCAAGCAGTACGGCCAACCATGCTTGATACAAACTCCCTTTTTATTTGAGCATAGTTGATTCTACCATCAACTACCCACAAGTACCATAGCAATCCATAGATGTACCAGGATAAACAACAATGTTCTTTAATGCTAGGGAACAAGGAAAATGAGCATAATGTTAGGACCATTTATACAATTGGAATAAAACTAACTATCCTTGAACACCCATAGGAATTTTAATCTAACACAAATATGAGGATGAAACAACATTTGGAGGAACAATTTATGGTTTTTTTTTTTCGTGAGTTTTGCATTTTTTTAGTTGGCTATTCATGTATGGTTTTCAACAAAACTTATCTATTTTTTTAGGACTTGATATTATTGTAAAATTTCTTGACAATAGAATCCTCAATGAACAAATGACTTAGTTAAAGAAAGAGTTGAGTGAACTACAGAAATGGAAAAGGGTTTTCACAATGTTAAAGAAAAATAAAGCAATATATCTTGATTAATTTTTTTAATAACAATTAAATTTGCTTTCATTAAGTTTGGAAATGGATTCATAAAGAAAAGATTAACAAATTTTCATATGGTGTATATTTCTTTAAAGAGACTGCGAAAAAAGTGGGATTTGTTTGAAAGGACTAATTCTATCATATTTGATCTTGAAAACTTAATCAAAGTTACTAATGAATTTGGATGAATTTGATTTTTTTTTTTTTACCTTTTACTCTTATTGAGATTCAAATATTAATTTTTGGCTGCATATGTGTTTGATCCAAGTTGTGTTGGCTCAAGTGGTTAGTGTGGGAAGGGGATGAGTTCAAGGAGCATTTGGCTCAAATAATAGGCAATGGTGCCTCAAGTGAAAAGGGCCTTACTAGAATCAAAGCAGAAATTGGAGCTTGTAAACTAGTAAGAAGGATATTATAGCAGCGAGAAGAAAGAATCTAATAAAGGGACTAAATGAACGAAAGAATCTTAAAAAGGGGTTGAATGAACGAAAGAATCTTAAAAAGGGGTTGAATGAACGAAAGAATCTAAAAAAGGGGTTGCATGAACGAAAGAATCTAATAAAGGAGTTAAATGATGCTAGCTGATACTCTGTGTTGAGATGGTGATGACATTATTGAGGATGACAATAAGGAGGGTAACCACGAGAATTTTGTTAGTGTTCACATTGCTTGAGAATGGGGTCATGAAGAAAAATTTTCAATATCCAGAAAGTTATTTTCTTGCGATTACCACATGCCAGACCATTCTTGCATTAGAGTTTATTACCATGGGCCTAGTAGGCCCATGTAACAATTCTGCACAACTTCCATCACAAAGGAGATGAAAGACTTGTAAAAACTTCTCAGAAGGTATGGTTTAATATTTTTTGCCCATAATTATGAACGTATTACCTCAATATTCATCATGGAAATGGCAATCCATATCCTGAAGTGATGGGCTTGTGTATAAAACCACAAACCCCACATGAGCTTCATTATAGCATTCCAATGCTAATATTGAGATTGCAGTTAAAAATGCAAGGGATAAGCATGTTTCAAATGGTTTGGGCTGATAAGGGGTTTGCCGTGATGTCTGATTAATCCAAGTAAGAAATGATCAGCATTATCAAGTTTGTTTTCTGTCTGACAATCGGTTTCTTTTTCTGTTGATAGACTCATTGCAGATTTTTTGGGACATTTCTTACAGGTGTGGTAGTTCAGAAAAACTAATATAGAAAGGATTAAGCTTGCCAACAACAATTATGCATTTAACATTGCATCTAGTAGCACATTAAATAGAAGCACAGCATTTATATTGGGCTTCATATGCTGGTTATTATGCAGGATGGCAGGGACCAATCTAAAGATGTATGATCAAAGAGAAATTATTTGCCTCATATATAACTATGATTGAGTGCTAAGTGAATTCAATAACATACATGAGCTCCTATTTTGGGGCGTCATGCGCATTTTTTTCCCTTTTAAGAAAACCATCCAAAAGTGGATCAGTATTTGGCAAAACTCCTGCCTAGACAAATGATACAAGGAATACCTGAACCAAACTCAAAAAGAAAACTAAAAGAACTACAACAATAAAAGACCCCATTGAAACCCACCATCTGAACAAAACAGCAAACTCAACACTGGCTCAAGACAAAACCAAAAACACAAGCAATAAAGCCACAGGAAAAAAGAAACAATTAAAGAAACCAAACTGAGCTATTTGAAGTTCCCACAGAATAGATCCCACAGCAACTGAAGAAAAATCAATGAAGAAACCAGATCACAAGCACCCAGATGGCACAAGCAACAGCTACAACACTACCAGGATCAAGATCAACTGCCCCTGTGCAAGCTCCATCAAGAATACAATAGTATCTTGCCATCCTTTATGATCTACACCTCGAATTACCTTATTTTGCAAAGCAACCTCAGACATACACACCTAGAATCAATAGACGATACACCACGACAGCCTTTAGGAAAAGGCAAGAAAACATTAACACCACAGTTTCAAAAACCACTAGAAAGCGATGGTATGACCAGTACATTGCAACGCAAAATGGGTGCCAGGACACCAAAACCTTGTTTACTGGTATGTACAGGCCATACCAGTCCATTCCAGTGCATACAAACACTGTCGTACTGACTATATACAAAAAGTTCTTCATTTTTTCTAAAATTGTCAGTTTCCATACATTTCATTGGCACTGGTATCCTACCGTTCTAATGGAAAAATGGTACAGGGTTCAGCATTGGTATTTAGAACCTTGGTTCAAACTGCTATTGGGGGTTCCTGTTTGCACTTGAGTAAATTTCTTGTAGGACGTTGCAGAGCATTCCTAGCTAAGCATGATGCTGTCATTTCAAAAGCAACTGCTTATGGTACCATCAAGATATTGAATTGTGTTAGCGGGGCCTTGGCAGGCTATCTTTATAAAACCACGAATTAGATAAAGCTTTCCTTGTACAGTCAGAAAAAAGGAAGGTTGAAAGTACTGGGTGAACAGTTCCACTAGAGAATTCATGTAGTTCGAGAACTTTTCAAGGACAAGCATGTAGGTTGTTCAGGGTACATCTTTAATCTCAATTTCCAATTTGGAAAGAATGCAAAGCATGATGTGGAGCGGATGAAAGGGTTGAAAAATGCCATTGACATATTCCAGCTGAATCTTGAAAATGATGTTTTGCATTGATTCATTTGAGAATAGTCCTCAAAATTCTAATGATGCTAGTTGTTTATCTTCAGAGTTCAGAGTTAAGGTGCATATATGATTTATTATTAAAGAACCTAAAAGTCAATCCCTTATTTCAGCATTAAACGGTACAGTGTTCCAAAGTTGTTACTGGGTCCTAGACACATCAAAATAACGGTTGCTTAGTAAATCAAGATGGTGAATCCAATAAAAAACTTGGGATTTGCATTTTTAAAGCTAACAAATTTGTAATGTATTACATGATTAAATATTTCTTTTTCATTTCTAAACTGTTTTTATCCAGTTAAAGGATTCAGTATGAAAGGAATGCATTGCTGAAAATAAGAAATATCATTTTGAGAGTTCTAAGATAGATATTTTCATCCTATAACTGGGACAACCATCAGAAAAGATTCATGATTATCCACAACAAACCACTGACCAACTATTAGAAAAATGGATTAGCTTATCTTCCACCCATACAATATGATAAGCCCAAGAGCCTACAGCAGCAAGCGAGGATGAAAAATGTTCATCCTGTGCACATTTACCACAAAACATTGACAAAAAATTCTTAGAAAAGTAAGACTCACTAACCAATTTGATAAGAAAAGGAAAAACACCTACACCATATATGGAGGATGATTCTAATCTGGGATAGAATAGAATAACTGGTCAATGTGGTACTAGTCTACCACATTTTGACAATAATCAGGTGTGGTACAATAGGGGGAGCACAAGTAATAGGCTCGCCAAAGTAATTTTCATTCCAATAACAAGGTTAAGAATGGCAATGAGAACAGTAACAATGGTAATCATAATATAATGATTTATTTTGGGGCTAGATGTGTGGGATAGTGATATATAAGAGAAGAAGGCAGAAAAAATGTTGGTGCTAGTGGACGTTCTTATTCAAGGTTCACCATCTTGGTACCAGACCCCATATTAGCATAGTATCGGTACGGTACGGTACGGAATTTTTGTGGCGTACTGAGTATCGATATGCCACCCATACCAAGTACGGTACCAAACTAGTATGGTACGGTACGCCTTGTACCGTCCAGTTCGGGCCGATACGGCGAACTATGTTCCTATTAGTGATAGGCAAAGAATTTTATTCTTTAAGTTAACAATAACCGATCCCTTAAGGCACTCTAAGAAAAGCATTTTTATCAGATTTGACCTAGAATGGGGAATCTTTCACATTTGACTGTTTGGATCTATCGTATCACAAAAGGAACAGCTTCCTGCATCAAATTTTGCATCATTACTTCTATGCCTCAACTCTTTCAAAGTATCGGGAAACCTTGGAGGGTCGCAGTTAACTGCATCAGCAAAACTGGTCTATTGCTGCCTTCAAATTTGCCTCATTACATCTTCTCTTGGACAGCAGCCAGAAATTTGGCACCAATTACTTGCAGGTTAACACCAGGTGGAGAGCCAATTGTAACATTACTTTGATCCACTTGGCCAATTTCACAGTGGAAGGGAAAAACAAGGTTGTTAGCATGTTATTATCATCATGCACGGAACATCTTTGCAGAGTAATCTGTGTTTTTCAAATTACCACAGTAACAAGAAAACAACAAGGTTCTCCACATAAAGTGTCATGCAAAATTGAAACAACCAAGCAAAGTAATTCAACATAAAATGAAGAAATCAAGACATTCCAACCAACATAATTAGGTCAGATGTATTTTACATGTTCCACTGCTCTCTGTAAGTCCGTATAAGTAAGGGTCCTTTTCACATTGCTTCTGCTTTCTGTTTTTGCTTTCAAAAACCCAAGAATAAAAATGGACTAGATGGAACATCATGAATGTTGAAACCCTTTTGTTTTCTGAAATTGTTTGGTAAAAATCGTCAGAGCTTTTGGTATCAAAGATTTATCATATGAAAAAAAAAAAGAGTGACAATAAAAGCAAGGAAAATCCTAATTTTTGTGCAAATGCCAATCATCATGGGGTATTTCACTGATTTGTAGATAAACAAAAAAACACAAAACAGAACCAGTGCCAAACAGGCATCCAACAAATAAGACAGTTCAAAGTATGCTCGGAAGAGAACCCAACAAGCCAAGTACCTTGGGAGACTCGGTGGATTCGGAGTTAATTCTACAAAGGCAGACTACACTGAGTTTCCTGAAATCGCGTACCTGAAGACAGCCAGACAGCCAACCTAGATTTATCATAACAGAGAAAATGGGAAAATGCAGGGAGAAAAGAAAACAAACGCAACTGAACAAAGAGATGACTGGTTTGGTTAACAAGGAGCTCACGCGCGACGAGAGCGGAGGCGCAGAGAGAAACGGGGCAACGGCAGTGTGGGCACGAGAGAGCGTCGCCATGCACAACTCCATTTGTGAAAAATTGAAGGGAGGGCGAGGCTTGGCGCTTTTAGAGTTGGTCTGGAAACCGAACGCGGACAAGAGAAGCAAGGGATGCGGAGATAAAGAGAGCGTACGAGGGGGGGAGGGAGTTTGATGGTGGAGCTTTCGAACCTGCCGTGGTAGACCTCGTGTTTGCTCGAGGACCACAACTAGAGGGACGTTCTATCCAGTGGCTCCTCTTTATGCGCTGCGCTTCTTCATCTTCTTCTTCTTCTTCTTCTTCTTCTTCTTCTTTTCTTCTTTCTTTTCTTTTCTTCTTTTTTCTTTCTTTCTTTTTTTTTTTTTTTTTTTTTTTTTTTTTTTTTTTTTTTTACGTACAACGATAGTGCACACCAGATGTGGATGCAACCAACAAAATTAGAAAACAACAAAGCGGATAAAGAACCTGGCACTCTGGTATACTCCAGCCAAACAAAGCCTCCGAAGTGATGGGCCGCATAGGAGGCAAGCCAAACCGCTGCACCAATCGCTTCCTAGTAGGTGTGTGACCTGAAGGATGTCACACTCTTGTCGTAGTCTGCGAATGTCGAGAAGCAACGGCCTACCCTCACCAGCACGACCCCGACCCTGATCGATCACCGTGGTCGAGTCCCCTCAAAAATGAACCGATCCGCACCCATTGTCCGTCGGGCAAAGGAGATGCCCTCCTAGGCGGCTCTAAGCTCATCACACACCACCGATGACTCAAAAATCCGCTGACCCCCCGCCACCACCAATTTAGACTCATGATCTCTGATGACGATCCTACGCCGCCGCAGCTCCCGTCCTCAGTCACACTGCCATCAAAATTCACCTTCAGAAAACTAGGAGGTGGGGGCACCCGGATACGTACACATATCTGGGCACTGCAAGAGCAAGAAGGGGGCCCCAGATATCCCTAGCCAACCCGGTAGGTGAAATCTCAACAGTACTAATGAACTCCGCCGCGTGCAGCAATGCTCTGGCCGCCACCACCCTCGAGGATGAGCTACCACTCTCAAAGACTCGGGCGTTCCTGTCCAACCAAGAATGGTAGGCCAAGTAGGCAGCACGAGTCCCTGTCTCCTCCATCCTCGACTCTAACGCTGATGCCTCCAGAAAAAGTGGAAACTCCTTGATGGATGACCACCTCAACCATTGATCATGATGTGCCCCTGCACTCCTCCATATCTGACTATCCCATGGGCACTCGATGAGCACATGGTAGATGGACTCCTCCACCTCCGAACATACTCCACAAACTGCGTCAATCCTCACTCCCCTCTGTGCCACGATGCTCCTCATGGGTAGTGATGCGAACCCACAAGGATTAGATTCTTAGAACCCACGAACAAGATGGTATTCTAACCCCGAGAAAGCAAAAACTAGATTTTTGGATGATCCACTAGAACCCTTGAATATGATGAAACAAGAACCCAAAGTGCTGAAACGCTACAAGGTTGATCAATCCTTGAAAAGTTTAGGTAGTTCAATGAAGAACATAAGAGAAAGCTTCTCCCAAATTATTTCAGAACAAACTCATCATTTTTTTATTCTCTACATGACCTCAAACGTAAATACTAGTCTTGGAATACCCCTCCAAGCATGGAAAACACAAGGCATTAATTAACTACCTTGGAACACCCCTCCAAGCATGGGAAACACAAAGCATTAATTAACTACCTTGGAACATCCCTCCAAGCATGGGAAAGACAAAGCAACTAATGAGAAGTTTCAAATGATAAAAAGTCTTCATAAATTCGTACAGCCCATTAAATGAAGATAAAAACACCATGTTGAGCTCAAATTAATGAAGTCCAGGTTCAAATGAATCAGCCTATGTATGAAATTCAGCAAGACTTCTTTATTTATGGTAGATTTGGCCCAAGTGTCATCAACAGCTCCGATCTTCTACTTGAATGACATTGATGACTTCTTATGAATTGCTCAAATCGAGCTTTATATCTGTAGATCCACTTAAAGCTTGCCCAGCCCATATGTTTAGAACAAGCCCAATCAGAGCTTCTCTAAGTCTTTTAGCCTGGGACTTTATAATAAGCCCACTTGGAATGTGCAAAGGATCACTTGATATACTTGACTCAGCTTGTTCCTCTTAATGAGTCGCATCATTCTCCCTTTCCTCAAAAGGATTCATCCTCGAATCATCACCTACATCAAAGAGAGAAAGATCAGCAACATTGAATATAGCACTAATGTTATAGTCTCCTGAAAGATCTATCTTGTAAGCATTGTCATTGATCTTCTCAAGAGCTTAAAATGGGCCATCCCCTCTAGGATTCAGCTTGTACTTCCTTTGTGCTGGAAACCTCTCCTTTCTCATATGCACCCACACCCAATCACCTGGCTCAAAAATAACCTGCTTTCATCCTTTGTTAACCTTAGATGCATATTGCTCATTTTTCTTCTCAATGTGTTGCTTAACACATTCATGAAGTTGCTTTACCATTGCAGCTTTCTTCTTCCCATCAAGGCTAACTCTTGCATCAATAGGCAAAGGTAGCAAATCCAAAAGAGTTAGTGGATTAAAACCATAAACTATCTCAAAAGGTGAATATGCAGTAGATGAATGCACAGTTCTATTATATGCAAACTCAATGAAAGGCAAGCAATCTTTCCAACTCTTCAAATTCTTTTGAACAACAGTCCGAAGCAATTGAGTTAAAGTTCGATTAACGATCTCAGTTTGACCGTCGATCTGTGGATGATAAGCTGTAGAAAATAACAACTTAGTACTAAGCTTTCCCACAAGACCTTCCAAAAGTAACTAAGAAACTTTACATCCCTATCAGAAACAATACTTTTAGGGACACCTTGAAGTCTCACAATTTCCTTGAAGAATAAATTAGCAATATGGGTGGCATCATCAATTTTATGGCAAGGAATAAAATAGGCCATTTTAGAAAACCTATCAACTACCACAAATATTGAATCCTTACCTTTCTTTGATCTAGGCAGCCCCAGAATGAAGTCCATTGAGATGTCTACCCATGGTTCACTAGGTACAGGCAAAGGCGTATAAAATCCATGTGGAAGACCCTGGATTTAGCCTTCTTACAAGTGATACATCTATCACAGATTCGTTCTACATCACGTCGCATCCTAGGCCAAAAAAAATATTCAAGCAAGACTGCTAAGGTCTTTTTGACACCAAAGTGCCCCATTAACCCTCCCCTATGTGATTCTTTGACAAGCAATTCACGCATAGAGCATTGAGGCACACATAACTTATTTTTCTTGAACAAATACCCATCAACTCTATAAAATTTACCAATTGCTCCCTTTTCACAAGCAACAAACACATCAGCAAAGTCATGATCATTGGCATACAATTCCTTGACATACTCAAAACCAAGCAACCTTGCATTTAGAGAAGTAAGAAGAACATACCTTCGGGATAAGGCGTCTGCAACTATATTCTCCTTACCTTGCTTGTATTTGAAGACGTACGAAAAGGTTTCAATAAATTCTAGCCATCGAGCATGTCTTTTGTTCAACTTTTCTTGACCCTTAAGATGCTTCAAAGATTCATGATCTGTGTGAATGACAAATTCTTTGGGCCAAAGATAGTGTTGCCAAGTCTCTAACGCCCTCATAAGTGCATAAAGCTCCTTGTCATATGTTGGATAGTTCAAGGCTGCCCCGTTTAACTTTTCACTAAAATAAGCAATAGGCTATATCTCCTGCATCAAAACAGCTCCTATACCAACTCTCGAGGCATCACACTCAATTTCAAAAATTTTATCAAAGTTAGGTAACGCTAATACAGATGCAGAACATAACTTATCTTTAATAACATTAAATGCATGCTCCTGTTTATTGCCCCATTTAAAACGAACAGATTTTTTAATGACTTTAGTGAGAGGTGCAGTAAGTGTGCTAAAATTCTTGACAAAACGCCTATAAAAACTAGCTAAACCATGAAAACTTCTTACCTCGGTTATGCTCTTAGGTGTTGGCCACTCTTTAATTGCCCTTACCTTCTCGTCATCAATCTCTATTTCTCGTGCACTTACAACAAAACTAAGAAAAATAACCTCGTCCATGCAAAAACTACACCTTTTATGGTTAGCATATAGTTTTTCTTTTCTTAACACATCAAGTACACATCGTAAATGACGTATGTTAGATGTATGCCCTAGAAGCCAATCTAGCGGACACATTATTAATTCTGGAACATAAATTTGTACTTGACTTTATTATTATTGAATAATAAATGGGCATCTTTTCATTCATATTGTTTATGTGTCTATGAATCGTCCAAGAAATTAATAAGATGATGATACATATTCTCAAGAGTTGAGAATTTGAGCCATGTATCATTGGTGATTAATTTCTAAATGCTCCTGATCAATGGATCATCACGAGGACGGTGATCGATCCGATCAGTGCACAGATCGCTTTCCTTATGGATGGATGAGATTCGAGTTCACAGTGTAGGGACACTGAAGTGATAGTGCAGGTGCTTGTTAGAGAACAAGGATACTGAGCGTGACCAAGACAAAAAGTCACTTGGATGTATATCCACTCGTCAGTGACTTGCTTGATGTTGCAGTAGTGTGACTGGTCCTTTGACCTACGATGCTTCGGCTATTCACAGTGAGATTATTGTAGTTTGACTGCACATATACATGGTCTCTAGTCATATGGGTCCTTGTTGTGTAGATTGGCTGCAGTAGGTTCACTGTAGGAGTAGGGTATGCACTTACATGGAATCTATCGACCTTAATAGAAGAGGAGTGATCCTATGTGATTTATTAGACTGAGTTCTAAGACTTTGGCCAGGACAGTAATATAAAGTGGAGAAAGAGTTTTCCACTTTCGAACTCAAGTCGAATAAATCTAGACATATGACAGACGATAGGATTTGACGAGTTATCCATGACCTCTGGTCTGTAGGGATCCACGATAGAAGGACTGTATCATACGATAACTGCACCTAGAAGTTCATCATTCTATTCTGCTGGGTAACCACTACATACTGCTAGGTGTCACTGGTGGATGGTGAGACTCACAGGGATCATCTTGATGGTCGATAATCCCTGGTGAGTTGAATTGAAATTATTTCAACCCATTGAAAGGAGTTTTCAATAATATTATGATAGAGATCACAATATATCTCACTACCAGTCAGAATAGAACCTATGGGGTCACACACATTAGAGGTATTGAGCGATCCGATGGTTGAATGTGATTAGAAATCACAAATGATCAATTAGATTGATAAATTGAAAACCCGCTAAGAGTTAGTGGTTAGAAGAAGGAATAATTGCAATCGGATTGCAATTTAATTAAATTAATTGGATTTACTTAATTGGACTTGATCATGAGTCCTACTTGGAGTGGGATTCATGAAGTCCTAATTGGATTAGGATTTCAAATTAAATTAGAGTTCTACTTGGAATAGGATTTCTAAAGTCCTAATTGTCTTAGGGCTGAAATTTGAACAAGTCCTGATTAGATTAGGATTTTCTTAAGTCCTAATTAATTTTAAATTTAATCTAATTAATTTCATGACTTCTAATTGGATTAGGATTGAAGAGTTTAATAGAGTCATAGTTCAATTAAATCCTAATTAGATTAGGATAAGGAGAAAATTGAAATGGGTTCATAAAAATCCTATTTTGAATAGGATTGGACTCATGAAATGAACCCAAACCATCTTGCCACTTAATTTGATTAAATGGCTAATAAAATGGGATATGAGGGAGGGAACCATGCCCCTCCCCTAGGGAATTGCGTGGAAGAAAAAGGAGGGGCGTAAGCCCCTCCATGCTGCCGAATAAAAAAGATAAGGGTGAGCTCCTAAAAAATAGGAGCTCATCCTTATCTCATGGGAAATTAAAAGGAGGAGGTGTTTTGGCCCTTCCTCTAATATTTTTTTCTGAGTGTTCACGGCAGCAACCTTCCGTCTTCTTCCTCCTTTCAGCCGCAAGAGAAAAGGGAGAAAAAGAAAGGGTGGTGTGGCCTTCTTCTTCCTCTTCTTTGGGTCCAGCGCAGGAGAAAAAGAAAAGGCTGCAAAGAGCCTTGTTTCCTCTTCCTAGATCTTTCCTTCTTCTTCCTCCTCTCAAGGCAATCAAAGATTGATTCAAAGGAGAGGACTTTAGCCATCAAGCCTTCTCTGCAAGACAGCTAGCACCCCGGGGAGATCCAAAGGCTTCGATCGACTCAATACTTCGTATGGATACCTGTAGAGGCCGGATGCGTGTGCGGCTTCCACTGAACCCTCATCGAATACCACGTGAATCAGATTTACGGAGACCATCTACCCACACAAGGTGAAGATCTGATCTTCTTAATGATTTTAAAATGGTTTAAAATAATTTAATTCTAATCTATCTACAAACGAAAGGTTTTAAAATGTTTATGCGATGAACGGATCCCGCATATATTTTCCGCTGCAATCTGAAAATTATTTCGAAATTTTTATGGCATATGAGGGATGCTAACAGTGGTATCATAGCTATGGTTATGTAGATTAAGATTAGAATTAAATTTTTCAAGGTATTTTAGATCTGAAATTTAAGGAATTATGCTTGCTGAAATTTATGTATGCAGAATTTTCAGCTTGCTGATTTTTCTGCATACTAATTATTGGATACTTAGATTAATGATTCTAATGCTATAATGTGATTACAAATATTTAGAATCAAATCTAGCATGATCAGCAAGTAATGAGATGAAATAATCAATTAAATTACAGATCTGAAAATAATTTTTATGCATGTGATGCGTATGGTGATGATTATGGATGGACCCTTTGAATGTGCTGAAATATTCTGCGATGTTCTGTGATGCATACAATTTTAATTTTCAGATGCCTGCGTGCATCTTAAATTCATGTATTAGAGACCTGCGTGTCTCATGAAAAGGGTTGTAATTTATTCTTTATTTTTATTTTAATTTTTAAAGCAATCTGGGATGTAATCTGTGATGTGTGTTGTACGTCGATGGTTGATCGATATGTACATCAACAAGCTCAACATGCGCGGATCGAGATCAAGGGTTGATTGAAGATGGATCAAAAAGTTGATCACAATTGGACCTAGAGGATCAAGATTGAGTCAAGAGTTGAAGACGATCAAACCAATTGACGTGCATGTGCTTGTAAAATGACCCCATCCTGGATCCATGATCATCACCATTTAATTTTATTTTTGATAAATGCCTGGATGTTTAATGCTTATGTTTATGCGGGTAGATTTATATTTGCATGAGATGTGAATACGCGATCGAGTGAGACCTAAATCGAAACCTCCCTAATCAATCAAGGGTGAACCAACATGAGTTAGTCATATTAGATTAATTGATCTAATTGGTGTCTAGGCAAGCCTAAAAGGTGGTTACTTAATTAGGACCTTACTCTCCGAGTAAGGGGAGCCTCCCACCTGCTTACCTGGCCAATTGTTCGATTACCTCTTATGAAGAACTCAAGTTGCAAACACCAAGATATGATTATGCAATATTAAGTCCATAGGTCTTCCATCGTAGTAAAGCTGCTAAGGTCTTTCCGGTGTTGATTTATCTCGGCTGGACACAGTGGGCAAGTTGCATCGGAGGACTGGACCTCTCTATTAGACATGAGATGTTGTGGAGTAAAGGTGGGATTGGGCACCAATAACTGTTAGGTGAGGACCCAATGACGACTTTATTTCTGCGGTTATATGGTGGGTCTGACTTAACTAAGTAATGGGGCCAATAACTGTTAGGTGAGATCTTCATCACTTAGAGACCAAATACCACTGCAATATGCTTGAGAAACATTGTACAAGAGTTGTACACTCATCCATTTATATATCACCAATAACTGTTAGGTGAGACGACATGTAAATCGGTGAGACCGTAGTACCCACTAGAAATCCTAGTCGCGTAGGGTTTTCGTTTCTCCATCAGGGGAGTATGAGGAATTCGAGAAAATAGTGGGAGCATATTTGTTTTAAAAGATTCTAAAACAAATAGAGTTCAAGTATAAAGTCTAACTAGAATCTTTACTCTCTACAGATCACAATGTCAGCTTCAAACCCTTTGATCCGTATTCTTGAAACCAACCGACTGACTGGAACCAATTACAAAGACTGGCTGAGAAACCTCAAAATAGTTCTGAGTTGTGAGAAATTAGGGTATGTGCTCGAGAGTGACATCCCCAGGTTACCATCACGTTCGACCGATGATCAGCGTGAGACGCATGAAAAATGGACGGACGATGATATTAAAGTCAAGTGCTACATCATGGCATCCATGACTAATGAACTTCAATGCCAGCATGAGAACATGAAGACTGCTAGGGAAATACTGGCTCATCTGCAAGAGTTGTATGGTGAGCAGAGCCGCACTGCACATTTTGAAGTATCCAAGAGAATTTTCAAGGCAAAGATGCGCGAAGGGCAGTCTGTCCATGATCACTGTCTCTCTATGATCAAGGACCTAGAGGAGCTTGAGAAGCTCGGTATGACCATGCATAAGGAACTGCAGATAGATCTGATCCTGCAATCCCTTCCTGATTCATTTGGTCAGTTTATAGTAAACTACCATATGAATAAAATTGAATGCACGAAAACTGAACTACTGAATATATTGGTAACTGCTGTGGGAGCCTTGAAAGGTTCAAGGGGCTCTGTTCTGACTACTGAGCTGACTTATGGTTCTAAGAGAAAGTCTACTTGGAAGAAAAAGAAGCCTGCTAAGAAGCAGAAGAAAGACAAGAAGCCTAAGAAGGAAGTTCATAAGAAAAAAGCTGATGACAAAGAAAAATATTTCTACTGCAACGTCAACGGCCATTGGAAAAGGAACTGCTTTTCATACCTCGAGAGCCTGAAGAACAAAAAGGACACACCTTCTGAAGGTATGTTAGACTTGCTCGTAATTGAAACTAATCTTACGATTTCTTCTACTTCTAGTTGGATTATAGATTCTGGTTCTAGTGCTTATTTGTGCACTACTATGCAGGGTCTAAAGGAAAGTAGGAGGCTAGTGGAAGGTGCAGTGACCCTTCGGATAGGCAACGGGGTAAGAGTTGCTGCTGTAGCTGTGGGCACCTATCCTCTGCGATTACCGTCTGGATTTAGTTTATTGCTTAGAGACTGTTATTATGTCCCTGCTGCTAGCAGGAATTTGATTTCTGTTTCATGTTTAGCACAGGATGGTCATGTTTTGACATTTGACAAAAACTACTGTTCTATTTATTTCAGAAATAAATTAGTTGCACGTGGTTTCATGATCGACAGTCTCTATCACTTGCATATTGATGTGTCTGTGAATGTGTCTGAGCAAGTAGTGAATGCCATAGGATCTAAAAGATTCAGAGATGAGATAAACCAGAAGTATTTGTGGCACCTCAGACTTGGCCATATTGGAGAGGACAGAATGAACAAAATGGAGAAAGATGGGCTTCTCGGCCCATTGACTTCCAAGTCATATCCAGTTTGTGAGTCCTATCTTAAAGGAAAAATGGCTAGATTACCTTTTGTAGGACATGGGGAGAGGACCATTGAAATACTTATCCTGGTACACACTGATGTGTGTGGCCCATTTGATGTGTCATCCAGGGGTCGTTATTCGTACTTCATTACCTTTACCGATGACTATTCACGATATGAATATGTGTATCTTATAAGATACAAATCTGAGTCTTTTGAAAAGTTCAAAGAATTCAGAAATGAAGTAGAAAAACAGACTGGAAAAACCCTTAAGGTTCTTCGATCAGATCGAGGAGGAGAATACCTTAGTGGGAAATTCCGGGACTATCTCAAGGAGAATAGCATAGTCTCACAATAGACGCCTCCAGGAACACCTCAACTCAATGGGGTGTCAGAAAGGAGAAATCGGACTCTATTGGATATGGTCCGATCCATGATGAGCTTCACTGTTCTACCTATGTTTCTTTGGGAAGATGCCTTATTATCCGCAATTTACTTATTGAATAGAGTTTCCTCTAAATCCATTCCTACCACATCGTATGAGATATGGCATGGTAAGAAGCCGAGTCTTGGTCATCTCAAGATTTGGGGATGTCCGGCTGATCGGTTATTTCAATTTCAAAAATAAACCACGCAATAGCACGTATCCCGTAGGATAGTGATTACGGGTGTCGGTCTACAGGGATTGGAGACAAGTTATTTTTTTCTAATTGAATAGTTACTTCAAAGGGTATAAGCTAGAGTAAATGATAAAAACTAAGAATTAATATGGATGTAATAGTATGAATTATCTATGGAGGGAGGTGTTTAGGGCTAGAATCCACCGATAGATTTATATTCGTGACGCTTTCAATGATTGAGTTGTATTTAAGACTTGATTGCTTCCGACTACAAGCCAAAGCAATCATAAAAGAAAATTATAATTAATTCCCAGCATGAATTATCTAAGTCTAGCACAAACCATCTACTCTAACGATAGCATGACCTGTCTAACCTAGCATGATGCATCTGATCATTAAATCATTAAACATGAAATCGATGTCACATGAATATCTCCTCCAAACCACAGGTGTTGGATTCGATGAAATAGATCAATCTATATAAAATATTTTATGCAAGATAAATGATTCACATAAATTGGATAAATCATAAAGATCAATTGATAAATTCTTCATCATGCAACACTGTTACAATACAAACTCAAATCAATAAAAATGAAATGAATACTCCTCTATGGCTTCATCAAACCCCTAAACCGAGGTTTAGCTGCTCATGATGCTTGGCGACTTTGATCGGCTTGCTGAGATGCTCCACGCCATCCGTCTCAAGTCCTTCCTTCTTTTTCTCCTTTTTTTTTTCTTTCTCTAACTCATCCGCTCACAGCATCCCTCTTTTTTTTTTATTCTTCTCGGCACCATAATAGAGCATGCTCTATTCCTTGGTTCTTCTCACCCTCCTCCCCCCTTCTCTTTGCCGATGGCTTCTTCATATAGACCCTCTCATCGGTGATGGATCCCCTGGGAGTACGCTGGTGAGGATGCGAATCCCGGATGCTCATCCGATGGGAGCTGGCTGCGGGATTAATGTGGAGTGAAAGAAGAAGGATTCGCCAATTCCATGGGATCGCGGACGGTTGGAATGGCTCAAATCCGGCAGAGGGAGACGGCTAGATGCTTGATTTCATGGGATGCTGGAAGCGTTGATCATGGAGGAGTGATTTCCGGCTGCTGGGAGGTGGAACGGGCGGCGGATGGCACGCGGTTGATGCGGCTGGGAGGATCGATCGCGGAGGAGCTGGATCGTTGATTGCAGCCAGCTGGGATTGCGGAGACTGGGATGGGATCCGGATGCACCACAGGCGGAGGAGGAGGCGGAGACGCTGGGATTTCGACGCGGCTTGATGGCGGAGCTGGATCTCGGCTGCGGGCTGCGTCACAGGCAGAAGACGAGGCGGAGATGCTGGTTGCGGCGTGGAGCTGGAAATTCGGAAGAAGAAATGGCATGAACGTGGTGGGCACGACGCGGGATCGACGGGAGGAAGGTGGACGACCCCGATGCAAGGAGGGAGAAAGAAGATAAACAGTGGCTTAAACTTCCAAAAGGGGCGCCGACCCCTCTTCTTTGCCGCACCAAGCAAGAAAAAAGAGGAGGGGCGTGTGCCATATTGATGTATGCCCTAGAAGCCAATCTGGCTGACACATTGTTAATTATAGGGACATAATTTTGTACTTGACTATTTATTATTGAATAAATGAAAGGCATCTTTTTCATTCATATTGTTATTGTGTCTATGAGTCGTCCAAGGAATTAATAAGATGATGATGCATATTCTCAAGAGTTGAGAATTTGAGCCATGTATCATTAGTGATTAATTTCTAAACGCTCCTGATCGATGGATCATCACGAGGATGGTGATCGATCCGATGAGATCAGATAAGCCATGTACCAGATCTATCTCCTTAGCAGATAAGCATGCAGAGATTTCATTAAATCCAGTTTCATGGATAGCACAATATAGTATATTCATAGCATTAGCATTCAATTGTGCTAAGTCTTTTTCATTAATAGTGTGAGAGAGTGAGTGAGGGCCATTTGTTATGATATTCCATAACTCATAGTTTGGTGATTGAACAAAGATTTTCATTCTAGCTTTCCATTGGATATAGTTATTTTCATCAAATAGTGGAGGTCTGTTTATGGAAAGTCCCTCGGTAAATAACATATTATGCGGGGTTGCCATGATCTTTGGCTCTAGTCGGTTAAGACTATAAATGACAAGAGAGCACCTGCTCTGATACCACTTGTTGCCCAAGGTGACAACCCAAGAGGGGGGGGGGGGGGGTGAATTGGGTTTTTCTAAATTTTTGGTGCTTTAAATGTTTTCCTATTAATTGGGGTGGAAGCTTTCTTAAGCTTATTTGTGCGAACTTACCCTAGAGCAAAAATCAAATATAAAGCAAGAATAAATACAAAAACAAGCACAACACAAATAAGACAATGTATAGTGGTTCAGTGCACCCCAAGCACCTACATCCACTCCCCAAGCCTCTTCTTGGGAATTCACTATAATCCGTCAGATTACAGTTGGATTGTTTTCCGGGCTCACAATCCAAAAACCTTTACACTTTGGTTTTCCGGAATTACCAAAAACCTATGTTGGCTTTACGGGCTCACCAACGAATCTTCACAATTGGTTTTACGGGTTCACCAACAAACCTCAATGTTAGTTTTGCGGGCTCACCAATAACCTGAGTTGGTTTTTTCGGGCTCATCAATAACCTACGTTGGTTTTACTGGCTTACCAACAATCTACGTTGGTTTTACGGGCTTACCAACAACCTACATTGGTTTTACGGGCTTACCGACAACTTAACGTTGGTTTTGCGGGCTCACTAACAACCTACGTTGGTTTTACTGGCTTACCAACAACCTACGTTGGTTTTACGGGCTTACCAACAACCTAACGTTGGTTTTGCGGGCTCACCAACAACCTACACCGTTGGTTTTACGGGCTCACCAACAAACCTTACAATGAATAATAGAAAAGAAGTTTAAAGCTCCTAAATAAGCAAATATAACAAGTATGCACAAAAAGAAGAGAGAGTAGAAAATAATTATCGCTTTGTAGATTGCTCTTCTCTTCTTTCCCAAGGTTGCTTCACTCTTCAATGAATTGGTTGAGCTCTTGAAGGTACTTGAATTCTACTCAACACACTTCTTTTGGGTTTGAACTTGAAGCAACAACCTTACTTTCTTGGATTTCCTCTTTCTCTTGAATGCACACTTAGATTCCCACCAAGATACCTTCCTTTGATGAATAGTAGTTCTTAAATACTTCTCCAACCTCCAAAGATGACTTCCTAGCCGTTGGAATGGAGAAACTAGCCGTTTATAGCCGTTGGAAGCTCAAAAAGTACTTCTGCAGAACTAGCCGTTCTGCTGTCAGCCGTGCTGGGGTCGATCCAAACTTTCCTGAGGTCGACTCAAACCACTGTTCATCAGACTTGAGGTCGACTCAACTTTCACTGGGGTCGACCCAACTTTCACTGGGGTCGACTCATGCTACATTAGGGTCGGCCCTCTTAGGAAACACGGAACCTTATATTTCAACTGTTTTTCACTGGGGTCGACTCAAGGTTCAGTGGGGTCGACTCAAGTTCCATTGGGATCGACCCTCTCAGAAATTCTAGAGACCCAATTTTGAATGACAGCCTTGGGGTCGACTCATGTTCAGTTGGGGTCGACTCAAGGTGGGGTCGACTCAAGTTACATTGGGGTCGACCCTCCCAGGAATTCTAGAGATCCAGTTTTGAATGACACAGTCTTAGGGTCGACTCATGTTCAGTTGGGGTCGACTCAAGGTGGGGTCGACTCAACTACTGTTCATCCGTGCCATTTTTTCAGAAGTGTGCCTAATGGTTCCATGATGTGCCGAGATCGACTCCACCAATCTTGGGGTCGACTCATTCCATACTTTGCTGCAACTTAAGGTTAGATTTGCACATTAAACATATAAAAGAAGTAACAACATTGCAAATCATTTCTTTCTCCTTAGGATGCTTGGCACATTAAAGTTTAAGCTCATTAAGCATGTAAATGACAGAGTTAAGCTTCAATCAAAATAACTTGACTCTAAGGCATATTAAACTATAAATTAGTTCTTTCTCAAGTTCTTTCATTATAATTTGTTTTTAGATACACTCTTGAAGGTTCTTTTAAATGTATCAAACAAAGCATATCAAGAATGTATCAAATCTTTCTTCCTTACTCACTTATGTACTGGATTAATTAAGTTAATAGCATTAGCACTTCCATATGGCCTCAATGGCTTTGTAAGCATCAAAATAACACTAGGATCCTCAGCTTCCAATTAAAAACCACCGGTCAAAACTGCCAAACTTACCTTAGACACCGACTAGTTAATCAATTTCGATTTGATTACTCAAATGACTTGGGCTGCACCTCTGAGCCTAAATCAAGTTCCATCTTGGTCTAATCAAAGACATGGACTTGATCCATCTACAACTATTGTAAATTGACCTAGAATTTTCTTGACCTAATCTAGTTACTACTTAATTAGATTTGATCAATTAATTCTATTTGTCCATGTATGATTCTAACCTTAGGTCTAACCCAATCCTAGGAACTTGATTCAAGCTAACCCATATGCCCAAAAAATTATGCAATGTCAATTAATTGAGTTACAATTCTATTTCATAATACTTAATTCTCAATTAAGTTTAGATTTATGAAAGTTTTGATCATTGCATATTTCTTTTTAATTACATATTAATTACAATCTTTCAATTCTTAAAACACATTTTCAGATCTGAGTTTTTGTAATTAATCACATGTAATCAGATTTAATTCATATTTAAGTCATTATGTTTTATGTTCATGCATCACATATACATAACAACATGAATTAATACAAACAACATACATCTTATGAATTTGTTTTTTCACTTTTATTTTCAGATCTGATTTGTTCATTAAAATCAGAGATCATATGAATCATGAATTTTATTTAGATCTAATCTAAACAATATTATGATTTCAGATTTATTCATGTTACTAATCCTAACACAAACATGCATCATATGCATCCAAAATTTCAGATCTACTTAATCATGCATAATCAGAAGTTAAATCAATTATAAAAAAATACTTTAGACCTAATATAAATATGTTAATGATTTCAGATTTAATTGCAAGAATTAAAACATAAAAGTTTAAACATAAACCTAGCTCTGATACCACTAAAAGTGAATCCTAGGTTCTTCGGTGTTAAGCATGCTGAATTTTTTTTTGTTTGAAAACTATGGCTGAACCAGATCGGGTTGCCTACGTATCCCTTCATAAGGGGGATCAAGCCATACGTAGTTCTTTTTAAGTTTCAAAAATACAGCGAAAAAACAGAATCAAACAATTTAATTCATGCATGCTTACAAGATCAAATCTAGAAATTAGCACCTTAAGTGTTACATAGGATTATGCCGGAATCGTTTGAACAATTATGCTAAAATTTTCATGCATGATTAAATATCAGATTTGAAAGGTAAACACTCTATTCCAATTAATTTCCGAATATCCATCGAATGGATTTGGAGATAACTCCATGAGGAGCCCCAAAGGAGGGTAAAACCTCGGAAAATCGGACCTAGACCCTGACTCCAAAATAAAATATTGATGTGGGATTAATACCTTTTATGATGGAAGAAACTTGTGGATCTGATCCTTGACTTCGTAGCCACGCACACGAATGGCCTCTACGAGAAGTACACGCGAAGCCCTAGGTAGATCATCTTCCACGGGAGTGCTAGCTCGCGCAGGAACGCTGCAATGGTTGAAGCTTTCTCCTTCTAAACACTCAACCTTTGATTGTTCTTCAAGAAGATGGAGGATGGACATGAGGAAGAAGGAGAAGAAAGGATGGAGGCCCTCAGAAATTTTTTTCAGAATTTTTGGAAACCTCTAAATATTAAATATTTTGAACCCAAGGCATAGGGGTCTTTTATAGCCAAAAGATCCCCCCACGCCTCATTCCTAATTTAGCCAATTAATTTGGCTGATAAAATTTCCAAAAAATTTTGGTGGTTTGGTAGCTAAGAGGAGATAAACATATCCAAATTTTGTGCATTTTGAATTCCTAAAAGATAGAAATTCATGCGTCCAAAGTTCAGCCGCAGACCATCCTATTTCATGCACCATGCAATCCCTACAAATTAGGAAATTCATACAATTAAGTTTACTATCATCTAATGCACAATATAGAATATTCATGGCTTTTGCATTTTGCTGAACCATTTTCTTATTATGATTGATGTTTGTGTGTGGCCCATTGACTATAATATTCCATAGATCGTAATCATGTGCTTGTCTTACAGAACCACGGGTTGAATGAATGCTGCTCGCCACTTTGGAAAGCCAGAATAATAGGTTTCGGAGTATTGGCTTAGGAGTGTGAGCAGGAAAAAAAGCAAGCTGGAATTGGTAGTCGCTGTGGATATAATATAGGCATCGGCACCGAAAGGAACAAGCAAGAGTCACTTCAATCGCTACAAGCAAGAGGAAGAGGCAGGAATGGATAGTTCTTTAGAAAAGGTACACAAGCAATCACACTCTTTCCTATCCCTATCCCGGTCACGGGGCTTGTTGCGCAATTGCTTCTTCTTCCTCTAGACCCCTAAAAAAGGAGGATTTCTCTGCGCATGTGTGCTTTCCAATGTATATAGTTTATGCCACTAAATAGTGGAGGTCTATCAATTAATTGTCCCTCTCCTAGAAAACTATCTATTTGAGTTGTTATGATCTTTGGATCTTGATCGTGAGATCAACATTTAACCTTAGAGCACCTGCTCTGATACCACTTGTTGCCCAAGGTGACAACCCAAGAGGGGGGTGAATTGGGTTTTCTAAAAATTATGTTCCCTAATTAACTTTGAATTGAAAGCAGCGGAATGATAAGATGTTATCTTACTTGAGCTCTAGGCAATTACAAGTAAAGCAGTGGAAGATTAAGCTAGAGCAACTACACTATGGCTTTAAGGGGTAATTGATCTAAAATTAACTTATAGTTGTATGATCAATTTTAATCTGTGTGAATGGTATGAATGGAGTGGAAGCTAAGCAACCTTTAGACAATCACATATAAATCAATAGAAAACAATGCTAGGGATATTACACAGTCAAGTATGAATGTAAGGTATGAAGCACAAAAGATAAGGCATCACAAATATAAAGATGTATAATCGTTCAGTGCACCCCAGCATCTATATCCACTTCCCAAGATCTCTTGAAAATTTCACTATAATCCCTTAGATTACAGCCGGTTGTTTTACAAGCTCATAACCTAACTTGTTGTTTTTACGAGATCACAACGAACTTGGTCGGTTTTCACAGGCTCACCGACTAGAACCAATCCGACTGTTTTCACGGGCTCACAATCCAACCCAGTTGGTTTTTTCCGGATTACCAACTACAACCTACAACATTGGTTTTTACTGGCTCACCAATAACCCTTAACGCCTTGATTGAATCAAGTTAGAAGATGTCAGAATAGAAGTTTAAAACAAATACAAGCTTCTTAAACAAGCAGATATAACAAATATAAACAAATAGAGTAAAGAGAAGAAGCCCTCAAACAAATTTTGTAGATGAAGGAACTCGGCTTCTTCTTTACTTGACTCTCTTCTGATTTCGTACGAGGTAGAGGATCATTGAGGTAGTACACAGTTGGAGAGGAAGCCTTGGGATTCACTAAGATGCTCTTCTTCTCTCTCTCTTTTGCTTTGAATAGCCCTTTTGTGCTTTTGGGAGGTTTTTCTTAAAATCCCTTTGAAATCTCTTCCCTATGTGTTTTCTCCCTCTTGCTTAACTTCTTCCCTAGCTCTTCCCTTGATTTTATAGCTTTGGATGGCGTGGAAACAAAGATCTAGTCGTTAGAGACAAAAATAGAGCCATTGGAGTTGAGAAAAAACTAGCCGTTATGACTCCTGAAGCAGGAGTCGACTCGTGAATAGGAGTCTGCCCGACACTGTAGCTGGGAGTCGACTCGATTGTAGCTGGAGTCGACTCGAGAACTGTAGCACTGAAAACTACTTTCTGTCCTGACTGAGAGAGACGGCTCGAATGAAGTAGGAGTCGACTCGGCACTGTAGCTGGGAGTCGACTCGACTGTAGCTGGAGTCGACTCGAGCACTGTAGCGCTGAAAATCAACTCTCTGTCTTTTTCTGCAAGAGTCGGCTCGTGAACAGTAGGAGTCGACTAGAGCACTGTTCCTTGAAACTCTAGAGTATCAGAGTCGACTCTAAACTTCCAAGAATCGACTCGAGAACTGTTCTTTTGAATTTTTCTTGGAGTTTGCTCTTCCAACTTGAATCCTTTGAACTTGAACCTTAGGCCAATGAAGTATGGCTTTCTTCCAACTTTTCTTAAGAGCTTTTGAGGCCTTCTTATATTTTTCCAACTTGTTATGTTCCTTGCAAAACAAATTATCTTTCTTCTTGCAACACAAATATTAGTAATTATACTTCAAGATTTTGTGATCATCAAAATCAATCTTTAAATCAATCTTTGGGTCAGCACGTATCTTTCAAATATCCATATACATAATCATAAATCTGATTCGAAATAAATCACATTCATCTCATCAGCCTTTAACTACGACCACACTTATGCCCTGTGGCTAGGCTAGAAATAGAGCCGCACTTATATTCTGCGGAGTAGACCAGAATACCGCACTTATATCCTGCGGAGTGGGCCATAATACCACACTTAACCCCCAATTAGTAGGGTCCAAAACATAGTCAGACTGAGGGTTCCAAATCTGATGCACATCAAAATTCTTTTGTAACATAATAGATATATCATAATCCGATCTAAATATGCATATACGATGCAAGAACAGTAAATATAACAATAGTCCGAAAAATATTATTCCAATTCATATATCTATTTTTCATTCAAATCATCATCTCGTAAAGTTCATAAATCATATATTAATTCATTAACAATCTATTCGATGCAAAAATAATATTATATAAATGAAGAATCTAGAGAAGGCAGTTCATTACTTACATTGAACGCGATCCACAACAAATCCTATTAATCTCACAAATTTCTCGCAGAACCTAATATCCAAAAATCATATTTTTCTTTTAAAATTCATCATGATATATATAAAAAACTTAAATCTTAACATCCTCCCAGGGCCGACCCTACCGAAGTGCCTAGCACCCCGGGTTGGGGTTTGGATTCGGGTTCATACCCGTAAACCACCCTCCTCCCTTTATTTCATTATTATTATTATTATTATTATTCTTTCTTTCTTTTCTTTTTCTTTCTTTCTTTTCTTTTCTTTTTCTTTTCTTTTTCTTTTCTTTTCTTTTCTTCTCTTTTCTTTTTCTTTTCTTTTTCTTTTCTTCTCTTTTCTTTTTCTTTTCTTTTCTTTTCTTTTCTTTTCTTTTTCTTTTCTTTTCTTCTCTTTTCTTTTTCTTCTCTCCTTCTTCAGAACCTTCTCCCGACTTCTTCTCTTTCCCCCCTTTTCTTTCTTCTTCCTTCTTCTCTTTTCCCGACTCCTCCTCTTTCCCCCTTCTTTCTTCTTCTTCCCTCCTCAGTCGAGTCCAAGGGTGGCCGCAGCGGTCAGCCCCATCAGCGGCAAGAGGTGGCGAGGTAGGCTCGGCCAACCTCGCCTGCCGACGGCGATGAACGCGAGCCGATGGTGGTGAACACGAGCCGACGGTGAAGAAATAGAGCGCCCTATCCCGAATCCAAACTCCGACGATTGGCCGGCTCAAACATATGAAGAATCACATCCAAGTGCCAAGAGATGAAGAGAAGAGGAGTATGAACTCTTACCTCAGTTTCGGTGAGGATCCGGCGACTTTCTTTCTCTTCGGCGGCAATGGAAGGAGAAGACCACCCGGATCAAAGAAGACTGGCTTCAACGGCTCCCTCCCTCCCTCTCTCTCTCTATCTCTCTCGGGTGGCTACACTTCTTCGGATGGCCTCACAGGAGAAGGAGAAGAATCCCTAAAACAGGGCTTCCTTCTTTTTCGGGATGGATCCTTCCATCCTGCTGCCTAACGTGCGCCTAAAATTGGGCCGATCAAATGGATCGGCCCCAGTTCCAGGATCTCACAAAAGGAGAGGGAGAGAGTCAGCCCTCTCTCGGTGGTCGGTGGAGCAAGGGATGGGCGTGCAATCCTCTATTTAGCGGCGTGCAGCAAGGAATGGCTTCGACCCTCCTCAAAACAAAGAAACAACAAGAAAGAAGGAAAAGAAGTTAAATCTAGGGCTTACCTGAGTCGAGGAGGAAGAGAAGAAGGGATGGCAATGACTAGGGGGAGAGGAGCAAACGACTGAATGAGAGCCAAGAGGCAGCGAAAAGGTCGGAATCGGGCCGAGGCGGAAGGTTGTCGCTGTTGAATTAAATTAAATATTTTAAAATTTTGAAACTAAATTAGTCAACGGCCAAGTGGCAAGCATCCATGCACAAGCAAGGGAGCAAACATGGAAAAATTTCCAAAGAAAGCAAACCATGACAAGTGTCATGCATCCAGCGCAAGAGCAAGCATAGAAAGGCCCCTCAAAGAAGGAAGGAAGCATGAACGACCAAGATGCAATAAGCCGAAGAATCAAAGAAGTACAAGAAGACACGTCATCAATCTGCGAGAGGAGAATCTTCTTCTTTTGACATACCTGAGCCTATATAAAGGGTTCTAAGGATAATTTCAAATACAATCAAAATATTCTTTTCTCCTTATTCCAAGAGTCTAGATAAAAAAGGCTCTAGGGATCATTGGGGAGAAAAGAAATAAATTTTTTTTTTCTTCTTCTCATAATTTTTCTAAGTTTCTTTTGAGCTATCTGCAAGCATGAACGTGCTCTTCTTTCTTTCCTGGAGGCGCACTGATGGAAAAGACGTGGTTCTGTATTGGGTCGTCATATCTCTAGGAGATTTGTGCCAGCAGACCCGTGCATGGGGGGCATAAACTTTTTTGGGACAGCGCATAAGCGTGCTTCGATCCACAGGCCATCTTCTCTCTCTTTTTTTATTTTATTATTATATTGTCAAGTTAATTATTTGCTAGTTTATTCTTCTTATTTATTATTTTTGAATATTATAAATATTTAATTTATCAATTATATTTGTGCATCTAGGCTAACAATCCAAAAAAGTTTATGTACTGTTAGCACTAGATTTTAGATTGCAATATTTATTAAATATTTTGCTGCATAATTATAAATTGTTCTATTTTAGCTGTTACACATTTATGCTAGCTTTACTTTAGTACTTAATTTTTTAAGCAAAATATTAGATTGCTTAACCTCCAAGAGGTTTATTAATACCTCCATTTGGACTCCTTACGGAGTAATTTTCAGATTTCATTCAAACGAAAATTTGGAAATTGGTTAATTCATAGGAGTTAGCTTAATATTGCACTTAGGATAAAATTGAACGATATCTAGTGAAATTATCTATTGAATAACGGTGTCTAAGAAAATCTTGTCAAAAAGGCATACATGCCTAAGAAAAGCTGGTACTTAAGTGAGCCAAGTGCTCCACCATCGATCTGGCTGTTATTCTTTGGATTTTTCAATTAGACATCTAAAGTTCAAATTAGATATCAGTGCAATAATTTGACATAAATCTTCTCTTTTGTACATGTGTCAAAATTGTGTTAAGCTACAAATTAATGGCTTCCCACACATCTGAAAATCATAGTGCTAAATCTGAAAAGTTTGATGGTCAAAACTTTAGGAGGTGGCGGAATCAAATGCGATTCTGGATCACCACCCTAGGCTTGATTTCAGCCATTGGTGAGAGTACTACTAAAGTCAATAATGGGTCTAACCCATTTGCTCTTCTTCCCCATTTGATTTTCAGCATGTGCCCTGCATGGGAGAAGTTTGAATTTGAATTTGAATTTCACCCCATGTGGATGATTAGGAAGTAGTTTCAATTATCCCGCCAACAAGCCATGGATGGCATATGAGTCTTAGGTTTATATAAGAGAGTCATAGACCTTTTGTGAGAAAATATCTTTGATCGTTATATTTGATTTTTAATGCACTTGAACTTAATCCCAAAATCAGAACTTAAGAATAATGACAAATGTGAGATATGTGTAGAGGCCAAATTACCTAAAAGATCCTTTCATTCTGTAAGTAGAGATTTTGATCTCCTTGAACTCATACATAGTGATGTATGTGACTTAGGAAGAACCTCAAGGGATAGAAACAAATATTTTGTAACTTTCATAGATGATCTTTCTAGATACTGTCACCTCTATCTTATTGAAGCTAAAAATGAGGTCCTAAATAAAAATCAAAGTCTATAAAGCAGAGGCTGAAAACCAACTAGATAAAAAGATTAAAATCTTAAGGTCTGATAAGAGGTAAATATACCTCATTTGAGCTGACCCAGTTCTGTGAAGAACATGGAATAATTCATGAAGTGACAGCTGCTTATTCACCCCAATTTAATGGAGTAGCTGAGAGAAAGAATAGAACCTTAATGGATATGGTTAACTCTATGTTAATTAGTTCAGGTACACCAGAAAATCTTTGGGGGGAAGCACTAGTAATTGCATCTTATATCTTGAATAGAATTCCATTCAAACATAATGATAAAACTCCATATGAAATCTAAAAATATAGAAAACCTAACTTAAAATACTTAAAAGTGTAGGGGTGCTTAGCTAAAGTAAAAAAATACTAGAAAATAAAAGAAAGAAAATTGGACCAAAAATAGTAGATGCAATATTTATAGGATATGCAATTGAGAGTAATGCTAATAGATTTTTAGTGTTTAACTCTCAAATAAATGAAATTAATAACAACATCATCATGGAAGCAAGAGATGCAATCTACTTTGAAAGTATATTTCCTTTTAAAACAAGGATAAATGATCAAATAAATACCAATAATAATTTAGGGACTAGTTCTAGTAAAACCAGATTTAGAGAAGAAGAAGAAAAAACTGAACCTAGAAGAAGTAAAAGAACTAGAGTTGAAAAGAACTTTGGAGAAGACTACTACACATTCCTAATAGAAGATTCTCCTACTTCTTTAGAGGATGACTTGAAATCTCTGGATGCCCCCTTTGGAAAGAAGCAATAGATAATGAAATGCAATCCATAATCCAAAATCACACTTGGGAATTGGCAGACCTACCTCTCAGGAAGTAAACCCATAGGGTGTAAATGGATCTTTAAGAAGAAACTTAGGCCAGATGGAACTTTAGACAAATATAAGGCTAGGTTAGTAGCCAAAGGTTTTACTCAAAAATCTGGGATGGACTTCTTTGATGTTTATGCCTCTGTAGCTAGAATCACTACCATTAGAATTCTTGTTGCCTTGGCTTCCATTCATAAGTTGGTTAGACATCAAATGGATGTTAAAACCACTTTCTTGAATGGGAACCTAGATGAAGAGATCTACATGAACCAACCCGAAGGTTTCATTGTCCTAGATCAAGAGAAAAAGATATGTAGGTTGATTAGATCTCTTTATGGTCTAAAACAAGCCTCCAAACAATGGCACATTAAATTTGATGAAATAATCCTAACTAATGGATTTAAAATTAATAACACAGATGAATGTGTATATTATAAAAAGAAGAATAACAAAATTATAATCTTATGTTTATATGTAGATGATATCCTAATTTTTGGAGCAGACTTAAAAATTATTAATGAAGCAAAACAATTTTTATCTCTAAAATTTGACATGAAAGATTTATGAGAAGCAGACCTAATCCTTAATACTAAAATCATGAGGAATGAAGATGGAATAACTTTGTCCCAAAGCCACTATGTGGAGAAGATTCTTAAAAAGTTTTACTACTCTGATTGTCATCCTGTATCTACTCCCTATAATCCATCTCTTCATCTAAAGAAGAACTTAGGTGATCCCGTCAATCAAAGCTTGTATGCCCAGATCATTGATTCTTTAGGATTTCTGGCAAATTATATCAGACCTGATATAGCATACTCTGTGAACCAACTGAGTAGATATACTTACAATCCTAATAATTATCATTGGACTGCTCTAGAAAGAATTCTCAGATACCTTAAGGGTACCATACCTCTGGGATTACACTATTATGGTTATCCTACTTTTTAGAAAGCTATAGTGATGCCAACTGGATCAGTGATACAGTTGACACCAAATCCATCACTGGTTTTGTCTTCCTTTTAAGAGGTGCAGCTGTATCATGAAAGTCTACCAAACAAACTGTAGTAGCTAGGAGCACCATGGAATCTGAAATGATTGCCCTAGATACCACTAGCATTGAGGCCGAGTGGCTTAGAGATCTACTGATAGATTTGCCTCTTAAGACTTCACCATTACCTTCTATATCTATTCATTGTGACTGCAGATTTGCTATAGATAAATGCAATCAAGAAAATGCAAATGTTAAAATGAATAGGCACTTGAAAGTGCGCCATAAATCATTGAGATACAAATTAAAGAATAACTTGATTGCACTAAATTTTGTAAGATCCGAAAGGAATCTAGCTGATCAGCTTACCAAAGGATTGTCTAAAATAGTGGTTCTAGAGTTGTCGAGGAGGATGGGGCTAAGCCCATAAGTAAATTCACCATGGTGGTAATCCAACCTGAAAAGGTTCAATGGATAGAAACAAGCTATATAGGTGACTAATAAGGAGCACTATTTGTTTTTCCTATTCCTAGGGCAACAGTGCTCATAAAACGCAAGAGTTAGGTTGAGTTTTTACTCTTAATGAATCCGAGACCCATGAGGCAGGGTACCTACTTGCTACCCTTTTTAGGATTCACCTATATGCGTGTAGTCGTGAGGCCGTGACTGTGGGAAGTGGGCTATTCCCTATTAATACACATGAAGAGATATCTGCGCATGGCCGTAAAGCGCAAACCCGCTTCGAGCATGTTTACGCTATATTATGTGTGCTGTTGATGAAATCTGAGCCATGGACCAAGGTTCAAGGCATAGTCCACCTTGGCTCCATAGAGGTAATCAATTGTCACTAAGTGAATGTTCAAACTGAAAGGTACCTACACCTATTACATAATATAAGATACTCAGCACTTTATTTTGATTTTAAATTTTTTAAATATTTAATTTATGTGGGGGATTGTTGAATTAAATTAAATATTTTAAAATTTTGAAAACTAAATTAGTCAACGGTCAAGTGGCAAGCATCCATGCACAAGCAACAGAGCAAACATGGGAATTCAAACCATGACAAGTGTCATGCATCTAGCGTAAGAGCAAGCATGGAAAGGCCCCTCAAAGAAGGAAGGAAGCATGAACGACCAAGATGCAATAAGCCGAAGAATCAAAGAAACACAAGAAGACACGTCATCAATCCGCGGGAGGAGAATCTTCTTCTTTTGACATGCCTGAGCCTATATAAAGGGCTCTAAGGATCATTTCAAATACAATCAAAAATTTCTCTTCTCCCTATTCCAAGAGTATAGATAAAAAGGGCTCTAAGAATCATTGAGAAGAAAAGAAATAAAGAAAATTTTTCTTCTCCTCATAATTTTTCTAAGTTTCTTTTGAACTATCTGCAAGCGTGAACGTGCTCTTATTTCTTTTCTGGAGGCGCACTGACGGAGAAGACGTGGTTCTGTATTTAGTCGTCGTATCTTTAGAAGATTTGTGCTAGCAGACCCATGCATGGAGGTTATAAACTTTTTTAGGACAGCACATCAGCGTGCTTCGATCCAGGCCATTTTTTTTATTATTATATTAATATGGGAGTTATAAACTTTTTTTAAAACAGTGCATGCTTCGGGCCATTTTTTTAATTATTATATTATCAAGTTAATTATTTATTAGTTTACTCTTCTTATTTATTATTTTTAAATATTATAAATATTTAATTTATGAATTATATTTGTGCATCTAGATTTGAGACTTCGGAACGGCGAAGGAGCTGCTGCCTATGGACTGGAGTGAATGCAACCCTATGCATTTAAGGGGCGTAAATAAAGTCTACGGCTCGTTCTCCGATCATGGAGCCTAAAGAGCAATGATATCACTTTCGTCTCTATACAAATATGCCAAAAATGGGGGCTACTACGAAGGCGAGGGATGTCGGCTAACCGCTGAGTAAGCTAGAGCCACCCGCAGCTCGCCACCTACTTGCCTTCGTGACGCTGGACGCAAACCAACTTTGAAGCATCACCACAGGGCGTCGGTATTTTTTTTAAGGTATAAATACCGGAAAAAGTACCTTAACCAAGAGATACTCATTTAAGAGATGGTTTAGGGTTTAAAGCACTTTCGTGCAAAATTGATGTGGTGATACTTTTTCTTCCCTTCGCCCCCGAAAATTGCTTTATTTATGTCTCTTCCTTACAAGAAACCTTCCATTTTAAGTCTTATAACCGATGTGGGACTAAACGATAGACGGACTGCAAACAACGGCGTCAGGCCGCCCGGGGGGGGGGGGGAGGGGGGGTGGCGGCGGCGGGGTGGTGGTCGGGGGTGAAGGAGGTCCCTCGATAAGAACTTTGGAGCCAAGTGGGAACTGGTCGGAAGGGGGTATTTCGAGCAGAAGTCGGCCAGGAGAAGCGAGGGAAATTAAGAGCCAGCTTGTTGCCGTTCTGATCCTCTTCGAAGCTAAGGTGCGGCAGTATGTTCAAAAGAGGTTCTTCTTGCTCCCGTGGTCTGGTTTCCTTTATCTCCCAAGTTTCATGTTCTCTCTATTTTCTCAGACTGAATAATTGATGTCAAATGGGCTCGTTTATCTAATTCTGGCTGATTCTAGCATCAGAAATCCTTTTTCCTTTTTATTTTCCTGTTTTCTTTTCATATAGTAAGAAAGGAAAAGACAGTTAGAAGGTTCTTCTATTTCCATTGATATGTTAATGACCACATGGTCACATGAGGCTTCCTCTTGAAGGGTGTAAAAATGGAACCTGGCTTTTCTAGCCTTTTATATTTTTTTAAGGAAATTTTTGGCCTTTGAGTTTGAATTTAGAAATTGTGAACGTGCTATCTTCATCTACCATATACTTTTACTTTTAAATTGCATCCCCTGTACTTTGACTACTAAGACGCTTGCTTAGATGCTACCATCCCTTTCCACTTGCACAAGGTATGATTCTATTGGACTCAAGGATAGGGTCGGTGCACCACAGAAAAGGCAGGTTTTCTGTTTGTTACATCTGAATACGTTTGATTCTTACGTCAACTATTCGGAGTACTAGTTCAGGTTTCTGGTACCCTTTGTCTTCTAAAGAGTTATGTTACATCATGTTAGAGAGGTTTCAGATAAATCAAAAATTAGAAATTGGGAGTTTTCTTGAAGGCGCGTTGCACAAGCATTCCTACATGTGATCTCTAGTGCACGAGCTGAATCATTAAAGCACTGTTTGCATGTAAAAAATGCTGTTTTCAGAGATCTATGCAAATCAAATGCAAGGTATACTGGTTTCCTGGGCTTTGACCTTTCTTGGCTTCTAGGTTCTCTGAATTTCTTCTTGATGATTTCAAGGAGTTGGGCCTTCCTGTTGCCTACAGACTACTGTTTATTTTAAGAGCCTACGTGTGGTGATATTCATGTCTCCTAGTTCAAATAATGGTAATGTTACTTTGTTCCTGCTCACAGTGACACGCACATTGATATGTGTGCTTCTATTAGAGATATGAATGTGAATAACCAACCTATACAGCAACACTAGGCAAAATTTTCAATCTTAATGGTTGTGCTCCCTGAAAAATATTTGTGTTAATATTTTTACTAATGACAATGCTGGTATTATCATTGCTACGAGTTAGTAAAAAAAGCTTATATAATATTGTCTTATTCTTTTAATACATACTTTTAACCCCCCTTTAAATTGATTTCATGCATGTACAAATGTAGTTATTAATATTGATTGATGGTGATACTACCACATATGTCTTGATTTCAAACTAAATGACAATGCTACAATGAACATAGTGATATTGTTGCTTATTTTTTTATTATTTTGTTATTGATTAATTCCCTTAAACCAAATCAACTGTAGTAATTGGCACGAGAATTCTAATATTGGAACAGAGACTGCACATGAAAAAAAAAAACAAATAATGATATGCATGACTTATTGGTTGCAAGCTTGAAGGGTTCTATCTGAAGTTGCTACAAACTATCGGGAATTATCATGGTCATGGAAATTTCAGAGGAGGCTCAAATGCCTAATTGCAGAATAGAACACACCATGAGCACCCATTAGTTCCAAGTGCTCCCTATTACTTGATCTGGTGATTATGAAGTCTTCTTGTCCTCCCCTGTTGCGCAATAAGTGATCTTTGGCTACTTCTGCATTGTATCCTATTGCTTGGTTTATATTGGTACGATACATATTGCTATTTTTTTGCATACAGTGATTGCCATTTGTTTCATCAAATGTGCATAAGGCCTAACTTTTGAAGTTGAGTTTTGCCAGAAAGCTTCTTTAACATTTTTTTACTTAAAGTGATTTTACATCTCAGCCATTCGTTATGAAAAAGGGTAGAATGCCTTTGTAGCAATGTTTTGGTGATCTACTTTCAATGGTAATGGTCCATTGTGAATGATTTTGTTGGATAATTAGAGAATGATATTTGAGGGGCAAAAAGATGGTGATGGTTGTCACCTCCTCCAATGTCGACTTATCATGCCTTCATGAAGATGTAGGCACCTTCTTGGTGGAATTCGAGGTACTGAAACATAATTCATTACCAAAGGTGTCGTAAAGGAAGATGCATCATCCAATGCTGAAGGGTCAATATTATGATTTTGGTGAGTGGGATGCAAAAGGCCCAAAGGAGTAGGGATGGATAGGCAATTTGGTAGAAAAGGATGGAGGCAATGGCTGGGTTGGTGAAAGGAGGCCATGGAGATAGAGTTGCTAGGTTCCAGCATAAGACAAAGGATAAAAAGGCATCATGCCACCTCCATATGCAAGGGAGGATGGAAACGGGGGAATGAGATCGTGTTTAGTTAAAGAATACTAGGCAGGGTGATAGAGATCTAGAAGGGGAAATAAAAAAAGACAGGTGTCCTGGTAGCTATATAATAGCGTAGCAGTGGAGGAGAGAGAGTTTAGTAGGGAGAGAAGTGGTGGTGGCTGTCACATTCTGTTCTTTGCAGTGGGAGAGATCGAAATAGAGGAAGTCTCTTCTCTTTCATAAAGAAAGGCCTACTATAATCTTCATATTACTGTATTTTCCATCAATACTTGGGCTGGAAGCTAGAGGTTGCAAATCAAATAAGGAACTATCCTGGTCATCCATTATATAATGATTGAACTTAAATCATATAGCAAAAAGATGTACAAAAACAATGAAAGTGTATTATGATGACAGTGTCGTAGTTTATATTGCAAGTAATCCCAATTTTCATGGTTCTCAAAGATCGGGACGATCAAATCTAACAGTGTCGACAAGGGTCAGGTTGAGAGCTAACACGCTGCCTGATAACCCTGGATCAGGACTCTTCACCTAGGTCGATCCAAAATCACTAAGAGTCATACTTACAGAGTCCAATCAACTTTAGAGAAAGAAACAACAAAGAGAAAGGATGGGAAGAGAGAGAAAGGAGAGAATAGAACTCTCTCCCTACTCAAGAAGAGGAAGGGAAGAGGGTGCTACAGATAGTGCCTGGGGTCTGGGGACCTATGGCCGGCCAAAAGGCAGTCGACAACAATAAATTTATCAAAAAAAAAAAAGGAGTTCTGACCTCTTAAACCGTGGAACAGAGCATTCCGATGATAGGTACCTCGCCAATGGCCATAAACCGCTGTGGGGCATTGGAGAGAGCCCCTAGTGACAAGCACCGGCTATGCAACTAGCTAGAAAATAGAAGAAGAAGACAAGTTTTTACATAAAAACAAAGAAAACAAGGGTTTTGCTCCTTCTCAGCCAAATTCCAGCAATCACCGGCCGGCATCGGGCTTCTAAGTAAGGGTCACGGAAGTGGGAGAAGATGGTCGATCTAATGATTTCAAGTCCTTACTTCAACTCAAGTGGGTTATAGTTGTGATTATGGTAAGCACAATGACCCTAAGTAGAAGACACACAAGAAGAAAAAAGAGGGGAAAGAGGTGACAATGGTTGGCAATCGTCAGTGGTGCTTGAAGGAGAGTTGGGAGAGCCTTATATAGAGCGGAAACTAGGATTTTCTAATCTCCAGTAGAGTCCAAGGAGGAGGAGGACTCGTCCTTCTCCACCATGCTCAAGCAGGGCTCTGCCCTATTTTTGGTTCAGACGAGCCTTCAAAAATTTGGATGTTGAGTTGGGCCAACAAGCTGAACCAACGAGGCTGGGCCTCACGAGACCCAATGACATCATATATGGCATATCACACTAAGACCATATTGTGAACTTCTATGATAGTGGCTCTCTCCCAATTTGTGAATATTTTATTTTCTGATTCTTATGGATATATTTACAATTGATTGGTATAATAAATCTTTAAAAAAAATAGCTTTGAAGAATCACGTAGTGAACGCATATCTTTGGAGAAGCAGCCCTGGCTGCATGAAAGGGAAGAAAAGGATTAACAAATGAAACTATTTGAGAAGTAAAGGGAAATCAGTGTTTCCACTGCAAATTCTTACTACCAAAGAATGACAAAATAAAGAATTACAATAGAAATACATTGACATTAAGCTGTGGTTAAAGAGGTTAAAGACCATGTATCATCCGTGCCATTTGATGGTAGGATACTCCATTAATTGATATGGTGGGCATGAATTTTTTGTGCTTTCTTTGGGGCCTATGAGAATAACATGTATAGGTTAACCATAAATTACATGGAATATCGCATAAAAATAATTGAAAAAAAACGGAGAACGAAATACTCGAAGAACATTCAATTGAGTGCTATGTGGCCTTAATTCTGTAGCCCATTGACTTATAGTTGACTTCGTATGGCTGCACATGATTTATTTAACAAATCAAAGGAGTGATATCAAGAATAATGTTTGTTCCTGCTATTTTGTGCAACTAGAACAGAAACATGCAATTGCTTCTACATACTTGAATTGGTTGCCAATGTAACTGTGACAACCAGCATTTACCCCACCATGTCCACCTACTCAAAATTGAATTCCATGATCCTAGAGAAGAATAAAATTTTATTTCATTGAGATACAAAGAACTCAATATTACACGAACTAAATGAGATAAGAAAGCAACCAAAAATAAGTTCGAACGGACGAGTAAGTTGTTCCTAACTGAGTTAGAAGTATCAAATTTTTCCACATATCCATTCTTCCGTAGTTTAGTTGACACTATAGATTAAGAAAGTTCGACAGCCATAGTATACGTGCACCTTAAAATTTGAATGCTCCAGTAGAAATTACTATTTGGATGGTAATTAAATTTGTAGTTGATTTGCAGCCAAGTTTGGGCCTGTTTAGCATGGTTTTATGACCCAAACTATAACAATGTAATGGCAATTGGCTATTTACTCGTCATACCCCCGACTCGAGATCGTGAGGCGGAGGTCACGTCAACCGCCGCATACTCATAGGGAACTCTTTCCACAAGACATCTCAACATGATATCACAAATATGCAATGGAACAATTTGACTAATAATATGCAAACTTTATTTCTTTAATTAATTCAACTACAATGTCTCACAATTCCAACATTAGTCTAAAGTAATACATTAGTTTAAATAAACTTAAGGTTTAGATATTTTGGAGATCTTCATCTGCCAATTTTACGAACTTTCTGTGTTTAGTAAGTGTGATTTTATAGTCATTTCAGCAAAAGTATAAATGCTGTGCTTTTTTATATTAATGTTAAATAATGGCCTGTTTCTTATTTAAGTTGCACATTTGTCTCCCTTGTTTTAAATTCAATTTCTGTATTTGTTAGCCCTTCACCTTGCGCACCAGTCAATTTATTTTCTTCAGTTAGTTGATTGATGTTGGAGTTAAGCATGACATTACAATTCATCAACTTTCTCATGTTTTGTTCATTGATGACTTCAAAGGCAATGTAGTAATATGTTGTCAGACCCTATCAATTTGTTTTCTGCACCTCTCGTCATGGGAAGATTTGGACTGCTGCAGTTTTCCTCTTTGCTTATCAAGTCCCCTCATTACAGTAGAACCAGACTAGAACTCTTATGATTTTGCCTCTAGCTCTAATAAGTTTTGCTTTTGTTTTTTTGTTATGTTTTTTTTTTGCTAAGAATTTTTGTCAGTAGTTTTGCTATTCAGTTAAGCTGTTGCTCCATGAGCATTTTCCATTTTTCTGAAAGAACGTAGCAAGTTACAAATTTCCAACCAGGAAATAAACGAATAAGGTCAGATCTATTACGAAAAATTGAAAAAAATGAAGATAATCATGTGAGGCAAGATAAAACATATATAATATATTCTGGAGATCTTCCAATACCAGTGTTTATGAACTTTCTGGGCTTAGTGAGATTGAAATTAGAGTCGTTGATCTAATAGTCTAGCTACTCTAGTTTTCTAATCCTGAGTAAAATAATTTTTCATTTCTTCCATTAAGTTGCAAATTTGGGTCCCTGCTTGTAAATCCAAATTCACCAGTTTTTATTGTTCAGCTTGCATCAATTTTTTTTTGTTGTTCAGTTAATTGGTTGATGTTGCCATGCTATAAAAATTCTTTTCAACCATGATACTACCATCTATTGGTTTAACTTTCTTATATTTGGATCATTGATAACTTCAAAGGCAATATGTATGTGTTGCCTACCCTTGCTAAATTTTCTTTCACACTCTCAAATTGGGAAGCTCTGGACTTCGATGATTGATTCTTCTCAATGCAGTGGAGTCGCACTAGAAATCTATGGTTCTACCACTAGCTCTGATCAGTTTTTCAGACTTATTTTTAGGGCTAAGTTTTACCATATAGTTGTATTTTATTCCTTTTGCCTTTTTTGGAGAAAACATAAATATTCAAACATCATCTAGTCAATACTTCTTGTTTAAGTAAGCAAATTTAAAAATCTACACATTGAGGAGACGGTAATATTGAGAAAAGAAAATAGGGGGACCTTTAGAGATTTAATCAATACTTATTTAAGTTAGCTAATTCCGACCAAGAAATAAACGTACAGGGTCATAGGTATGACAAAAAACCAAAAATATTGACAAAACTAAAAGCATTGGTCATAGTCCTTTACAGCGACCCTCTATATTAGCGCTGAAAAGATATTTGTGACCTATTACGTCGTTGACTTTCTATCTTCAACCTATGATGAGTAAAACTTGAACTTAGTAAATAATTGTCACTACTTTCATTTTTGAAGGTGATAGGAATGAGAAGGAGATGATTTTCTAGAATAGTGTCCTAACATGATCGCTCAACCAGCTTCTTTTCTACTAAATTGAACCTTATTCAAGAGATCTCCAATTAGGCCATGTACCTACTGTTAATGATCATGAAATGCTTCCTATGTCTTAACATGATCGCACTAGAAATCTATGGTTCTACCACTTGTTAGATGTATGCCCTAGAAGCCAATCTGGCTGACACATTGTTAATTCTAGGGACATAATTTTGTACTTGACTATTTATTATTGAATAAATAAAAGGCATCTTTTCATTCATATTAATTATGTGTCTATGAATCGTCCAAGAAATTAATAAGATGATGATGCATATTCTCAAGAGTTGAGAATTTGAGCCATGTATCATTGGTGATTAATTTCTAAATGCTCCTGATCAATGGATCATCACGAGGACGGTGATCGATCCGATCAGTGCACAGATCACTTTCCTTCTGGATGGACGAGACTTGAGTCCACAGTATAGGGACACTGAAGTGATAGTGCAGGTGCTTGTTACAGAACAAGGGTACTGAGCGTGACCAAGACAAGAAGTCACTTGGATGTCTATCCACTCGTCAGTGACTTGCTTGATGTTGCAGTAGTATGACTGGTCCTTTGACCTGCGGTGCTTCAGCTACTCACAGTGAGGTTATTGTAGTTTGATTACACATATACATGGTCTCTAGTCATATGGGTCCTTGTAGTGTAGATTGGTTGCATTAAGTTCACTGTAGGAGTAGGGTATGCACTTACATGGAATCTATCGACCTTGATAGAAGAGGAGTGATCCTATGTGATTTGTTAGACTGAGTTCTAAGACCTTGGCCAGGGCAGTAATAGAAAGTGGAGAAAGAGTTTTCCACTATCGAACTCGAGTCAAATAAATCTTGACATATGACAGACGAAGGGGTTTGACGAGTTATCCATGACCTCCGTCCTGTAGGGATCCACGATAGTAGGACTGTATCACACGATAACTGCACCTAGAGGTTCATCATTCTATTCTGCTGGGTAGCCACTACATGCTGCTAGGTGTCACTGGTGGATGGTGGGACTCATAGGGATTATCTCGATGATCGATAAGCCCTAATGAGTAGAGTTGGAATCGTTCCGACCCATTGAAAGGAATTTTCAATGATATTGTGATAGAGATCACAATATATCTCACTACCAGTCAGAGTAGAACCTATGGGGTCACACACACTAGAGGCATTGACCGATCCGATGGTTGAATCGTGATTAGGAATCACAAGTAATCAATTCGATTGATAATAAGCTGAAGAAGGAACAAAGAGAATTAATTAATTGGACTTAAAACAAGAGTCCTACTTGGAGTAGGATTCCTAGAGTCCTAATTGGATTAGGACTAGGAATCCTACTTAGACTGAGATTCCTACTTGGACTGGGATTCCTACTTGGACTGGGAATCCTATTTGGAGTAGGACTAGGATTCCTACTTGGAGTAGGATTCCTATAATCCTAATTAGATTAGGAGTTTTGAATTAAATTTGGATTCTTACTTGGAGTAGGATTCCTAGAGTCCTAATCGGATTAGGACTTCGAATTCAAATTAGAGTCCTAATTGGATTAGGACTAGAATTAAACAAGTCCTAATTGGATTAGGATTTCTTAAGTCCTAATTAATTATTAATCTAATGAATCAACATGACTCCTAATTGGATTAGGATTGAAGAGTTCAATTGAGTCATGGTTCATTCAAGTTCTAATTGGATTAGGACTAGCATAGATTGAACACAATTGATTCATGATTTGGACTAAACCAAATAGGAGCCCTAGATGCCTTTATAAGGCTTTGAAAGGAGGTGCCCTAATGATAAGTGAAGCCCTCCTCCTCTCCATCACGTGGCCACCCTCCTCTCCTCTCTTTTCAGCCACCAACAACAAAGGAAAAAAAAGGATCTTGGTGGCCTCCTTCTTCCTCCACCGTTTGGTTCCAACGCAAGGAAGAAAAAGAAGGCTGCAGGGCTTCGTTCCTCTTCTTCTCTTCATCCTTCTTCTTCCTCCTCCCAAGCACAATCAAGGATTGATTGAAAGGGAGGATATCAGCCATCAAAGTTATCTCTGCAAGGGAGCTAGCACCCCGGGGAGATAGAAATCTTGGATCGGTTTTCTGCTTCGTGTGGATACCCGTAGAGGCCGGGCACTTGAACGGCTTCAAGCGAACCTTCATCCTAAACCACGATCATCAGTTTGCGGTGATCATCTACCCGCACAAAGGTGAAGATATGATCTTCTAATATTATTTAAAAGTTTTTAATCCTTATCTATCTACGAACGGTTTTTAAACAACGTTCATGCGATGAACGGTTGATCCCGCACATGCCTCTTCCGCTGCATCTGAATTTTTTGAATTTTCTGCGGCATGGGTGGGTTTCTAACAGTGGTATCAGAGCCTAGGCTTCGTAGATTAAGGTAAGGATTAATTATTAATAGGCTTATTAGATCTGAAAATTGAAAGATTATGCTGCATGCATATTTTTTCTAGGGTGCTGATTTTTGCATGCTGATTTTTATATGATAAGACGATGATTCTAATTGCATTGTTAATGAGATTACAAAGTTTAGAATCATGATTAGCATAATCAGCAACCTATGTCATGAGATAATCAGTTAGTTTTCAGATCTGAAAATTATAATTGCTGCATGTGGTGATGATCATAGGATTCAAACCCTTTTGGTATCAAATGTAATGACCTACGATGTGATATGTGATGTCATGTAATTTTTCAGATGCTTGCATGCATCTTATTTGATGTTTTGAGAGGCCTGCGTGCCTCCTAAAAGGAGATGTAATTTATTATTATTTTTATTTTATATCTGATTGTATTTCTGTGATGTGATGTACGTCAACGATCAAGTCGAAGATGATGCATGAGATGAGCAGGGGTCTAAGCGGTTGATGGCGATTGGATCAAGAGTTGGTCAAGGATCGAATCAAGGAGGCTTGGAACCAATTCAAGAGTTGAAGACCAGTTGATCGATTGACGTGCATGTGCTTGTAATACGACCTAACTAGAATCCATGATCATCACCTATTTAAAGTTTAGCTTTAATTATTGCTGCGATTATAACTGTCTGCAATGTGCCGTTTGCATGTGATGTGAATGAAAGCCGGGTAGATAGGTTTACATGTGATGTAACAAACCCAATTGAGACCTAAATTAAAACCTCCTCAATCAAGTCAAGAGTGAACCAACATGAGCAAGTCATATTAGATTAATTGATCTAATTGGTGTCTAGGAAAGCATGAAAGGTAGTTACTTAATTAGGACCTTACTCTCTGAGTAAGGGGAGCCTCCCACCTGCTTACCTGGCCAATTGTTCGATTACCTCTTATGAAGAGCTCAAGTTGCAAACAGTAAGACCTGATTAACCAATATTAAGTCAATAGGTCTTCCACTGTAGTAGAGCTGCTAAGGTCTTTCTGATGTTGATTTGTCTCGGCTGGATACAGTGGTCAAGTTGCATCGGGGGGCTGGACCTCTTTATAGACATGAGATGTTGTAGGGTAAAGGTGGGGTTGGGCACCAATAACTGTTAGGTGAGGACCCAATGACGACTTTATTCCTACGGTTATACGGTGGGTCTGACTTAACTAAGAAATGGGACCAATAACTGTTAGGTGAGGTTTTCATGACTTAGAGACCAAGTTACACTGCAACATGCTTGAGAAGCATTGTACAAGAGTTGTACATTCATCAATCTATGTGTCACCAATAACTGTTAGGTGAGGTGGCATGTAAATCGGTGGGACCACAGTACCCACTAGAAATTCTAGTCGTGTGTGATTTCCGTTTTCCTACCAGGGGAGTGTGAGGAATTCGAGAAAATAGTGGGAGTCACATTTGGTCTAAAAGACCTTAGAACATATTATGATCAAGTACAAAAGCCTAACTAGAATCTTTACTCTCTGAGGATTATAAAGTCAGCTTCTAGACTCTTAACTCATATCCTATAGAACAACCGTTTGACCAAACCCAATTATAAAGATTGGCTCAGCAAATTTCAAAAATAGTTTTGAATTGTGAGAAATTCGGGTATGTGCTAGACCATGGAATCTCCGTGTTACCAATCCGTCCGATCACTGATCAGCGTAAGACGCTTGTTAAGTGGACGAACAATGACAATAAAGTTAGGTGCTGCACAATGGCATCCATGTCCAATGCATTACAATGCCAGCATGAGAACATGAAGACTGCCAGGGATATATTAAATCACCTGCAAGAGTTGTATGGTGATCAGAGTCACGCAGCTCGGTTTGAAGTGTCCAAGAGGCTCTTCAAAGCCAAGATGCACGATGGGCAGTCTGTCCATGATCATGGTTTGACCATGATAAAGGACTTAGAGAAGCTTGAGAAGCTTGGCATGACCATGCACAAGGAATTGCAAACGGATTTGATCCCGCAATCCCTTCCAGCTTCATATGAATAGTTTATAGTAAACTACCATATGAACAAGATTGTATGCACCAAAATAGAATTGTTAAATAAATTGGTAACTAACTTAGGGACCTTGAAGAAGTTCAAGGGGCATCGTTTTCGCTGTCAAGTTGGTCTCTACTTTCAAGAGAGAGTCTATTTGGAAGAAGAAAAAGCCTGCGAAGAAACAGAAGACCGAGAAAATGTCAAATGAGGAAGTTCCAAGAAAAAGGCCAATTGCAAGGAAAAATGTTTCCATTGCATCATGGACGGCCATTGGAAGAGGAACTGTCCTACATACATGGAAAAGCATAAAGAACATAAAGGGTGACAGACCTTCAGAAGGTTTGTCAGATATGCTCAGGATACTTAGGGACTGGTACCTAGTGCTAGCAGAAATTTGATTTCTGTATTTTATTTAGCACAGAAAGATTTTTATTTATTTGAAAATTAAATTGATTCAAAATGGTTTTATGATTGACAGTCTCTATCACATACATATGGATGTATCTATGAATATATATGAGCAAACAGTGAATACCATAGGATCTAATAGATCCAAAAATGAGATAAATCTAAAGTATTTATGGCACCTCAGGCTTGGCCATATAGGAGAAGACAGAATAAACAAATTGGAGAAACATGAGCTTTTGGGCTAATTGACTTTTGAGTCATATTTGATTTGTGAATTCTGCCTTCAAGGAAAGATGGCTAAATTATCCTTTATAGGACACAGGGAGGTCCACTGAAATACTTACCCTAGTACACACTGATGTGTGTGGCCCATTTGATGTGCAGGCTAGGGATTGTAATTTTTTACTTCATTTTACCAATGATTACTCACGGTATGAATATGTGTATGAGACACAAATATGAAACTTTTGAAAGGTTCAAAAAGCTTAGATATGAAGTAGAAAAATAAGCACAAAAACTCATTAAGGTTCTTCAATCAGATCGAGGAAGTGAATACCTTAATGGAGAGTTCCATGATTATCTCAAGGAGAATGGTATAGTTTCATAAATGGACTCCTCCTGGTACACCTCAGCTCAATGGAGTGTCAGAGAGGAGGAATCGGACTCTATTGATATGGTCGAGTCCATGATGAGCTTCACTGATTTACCCTTGTTTCTTTAGATGGATGCTCTATTTTCAGCTATTTACTTGTTGAATAGAGTTCCCTCTAAATCCGTTCCTACCACACCGTATGAGATATGGCATGGTAAGAAACCAAGTCTTGGTCATCTCAAGATTTGGGGATGTCCGGCCCACGTCAAAAGACTACAGGCGGACAAACTAGAGGCTAGGACCATAAGTGCTCGTTTTATAGGATATCCTAAAGAATCATTAGGATACAATTTTTACGTCTCAGAGGAGCACAATGTGTTTGTGAGCCGTCATGCCATCTTCTTGAAAAACCAGTTTATCCTTGATAGAGATAGTGGGAGGAAAATTGAGCTTGAAGAGAAAGTCTCTGAAAAGCAACGAGTCATGGATCCTATCGAACCCATTCATACAGAGCCAGTACACGATGTCCCTCAACCACCTCACAGATCTAGTAGGGTCTCCCATCCTCCCAATAGATACTTAGGTATACTAGAAGAGGATACCGAGGAAATGTTCCTAGTGGGAGATAGGGATCACACGCAGGATTCCAAAACCTACGACGAGGCGATATCTGATATCGATTCCGAGAAATAATTGGAGTTAGACTCCATGCATTCCAACCAAGTCTGGACCTTAGTAGATCCACCAGAAGGTATTGTACCTATTGGATGCAAATGGATCTACAAAAGGAAGCTAGGTTCGGATGGAGAGGTAGAGACCTATAAGGCAAAGCTTGTGGCGAAAGGGTATAGTCAGCGCGAGGGCATTGACTATCAGGAGACCTTTTCACCTGTAGCTATACTGAAATTCATCCGAACATTGCTTGCCATTGTAGCATTTCATGATTATGAAATCTGGCAGATGGATGTGAAAACAGCTTTCCTGAATGGATATCTTGATGAAGACATCTATATGGAACAGCCTTTGGGTTTCACTTCCAGTGATGGAGATCACAAGGTCTGCAAGCTGCAAAAGTCCATCTATGGACTAAAGCAAGCATCTCGGAGTTGGAACACTCGTTTCGATGACGCAATCAAAACGTTTGATTTCATCAAAAACGAAGAGGAACCATGTGTTTACAAAAGGGTTAGTGGGAGTGCTGTTGTATTTCTCGTACTGTACGTGGACGACATCCTCCTGATAGGGAATGATATTCCCATGCTAACCTCAGTCAAGATCAGGTTGTCAAAAAGGTTCTCCATGAAAGACCTTGAGGAAGCATCCTATATTTTGGGAATAAAGGTCTATAGAGATAGATCTAAAAGGATGCTTGCCTATCACAGAAGATGTACATAGAGGAAGTGCTGAAAATGTTAAGCATGGAAAACTCTAAAAGGGGTCTCTTACCCCAAAGGCATGGAATTAATCTCTCCAAGAAGATGTGCCCCAACACATCTGAAGAGATTCAACGCATGAGCAAGATCTCCTATGCATCAGCAATAGGGAGCCTCATGTATGCCATGCTATGTACATGACTTGATATAGTACATGCTGTGAGTGTCACGAGCATATGTCAATCAGATCCAGACAAAAAGCACTGGATAGCTGTGAAGAACAGTCTTAAGTACTTGAGAAGAACTAAGAACATGTTCTTGGTCTTTGGGAGAAGATCAGAGTTGAAGGTAGAAGGATGCACACATATTGATGATAGAAAGTCTACATCAAGATATGTGCAATGGTGGTTCAGTAAGTTGGAAGAGTTCCAAACAACCAATCATTATAGATTCTACCTTAGAAGCTGAATGTTAAGCCGTATCTAAGGGTGCAGTGGAAACCTTCTAGTTAAAAGTTCATTGCAGAGTTAGGTGTAATGTCATTAGATGTCATAACACTTTACTGCGATAACATTGGCACCATAGCACTAGCTATGGAGCCAAGGTCTCATCAGAAGTCCAAGCACATAGAGCGGCGCTTCTACCTCATACGCGACTATATTGAGAAGAAATATGTAGAGGTGCAGAGAGTAGACTCCGCGGATAACATGGCAGACCCGTTCACTAAGCAGCTAAGTCAGCAAAAGACTGAAGCCCACCTTGAGAAGATGGGGCTTAGATATATGACTGATTGGCTTTAGTGCAAGTGGGAGATTGTTAGATGTATGCCCTAGAAGCCAATCTGGCTGACACATTGTTAATTCTAGGGACATAATTTTGTACTTGACTATTTATTATTGAATAAATAAAAGGCATCTTTTCATTCATATTAATTATGTGTCTATGAATCGTCCAAGAAATTAATAAGATGATGATGTATATTCTCAAGAGTTGAGAATTTGAGCCATGTATCATTGGTGATTAATTTCTAAATGCTCCTGATCAATGGATCATCACGAGGACGGTGATCGATCCGATCAGTGAACAGATCACTTTCCTTCTGGATGGACGAGACTTGAGTCCACAGTGTAGGAACACTGAAGTGATAGTGCAGGTGCTTGTTACAGAACAAGGGTACTGAGCGTGACCAAGACAAGAAGTCACTTGGATGTCTATCCACTCGTCAGTGACTTGCTTGATGTTGCAGTAGTATGACTGGTCCTTTGACCTGCAGTGCTTCAGCTACTCACAGTGAGGTTATTGTAGTTTGACTACACGTATACATGGTCTCTAGTCATATGGGTCCTTGTAGGGTAGATTGGTTGCATTAAGTTTACTGTAGGAGTAGGATATGCACTTACATGGAATCTATCGACCTTGATAGAAGAGGAGTGATCCTATGTGATTTGTTAGACTGAGTTCTAAGACCTTAGCCAGGCCAGTAATAGAAAGTGGAGAAAGAGTTTTCACTATCGAACTCGAGTCAAATAAATCTTGACATATGACAGACGAAGGGGTTTGACGAGTTATCCATGACCTCCGTCCTGTAGGGATCCACGATAGTAGGACTGTATCACACGATAACTGCACCTAGAGGTTCATCATTCTATTCTGCTGGGTAGCCACTACATGCTGCTAGGTGTCACTGGTGGATGGTGGGACTCATAGGGATTATCTCGATGATCGATAAGCCCTAATGAGTAGAGTTGGAATCGTTCCGACCCATTGAAAGGAGTTTTCAATGATATTGTGATAGAGATCACAATATATCTCACTACCAGTCAGAGTAGAACCTATGGGGTCACACACACTAGAGGCATTGACCGATCCGATGGTTGAATCGTGATTAGGAATCACAAGTAATCAATTCGATTGATAATAAGCTGAAGAAGGAACAAAGAGAATTAATTAATTGGACTTAAAACAAGAGTCCTACTTGGAGTAGGATTCCTAGAGTCCTAATTGGATTAGGACTAGGAATCCTACTTGGACTGAGATTCCTACTTGGACTGGGAATCCTATTTGGAGTAGGACTGGGAATCCTATTTGGAGTAGGATTCCTACAATCCTAATTAGATTAGGAGTTTTGAATTAAATTTGGATTCTTACTTGGAGTAGGATTCCTAGAGTCCTAATCGGATTAGGACTTCGAATTCAAATTAGAGTCCTAATTGGATTAGGACTAGAATTAAACAAGTCCTAATTGGATTAGGATTTCTTAAGTCCTAATTAATTATTAATCTAATGAATCAACATGACTCCTAATTGGATTAGGATTGAAGAGTTCAATTGAGTCATGGTTCATTCAAGTTCTAATTGGATTAGGACTAGCATAGATTGAACCCAATTGATTCATGATTTGGACTAAACCTAATAGGAGCCCTAGATGCCTTTATAAGGCTTTGAAAGGAGGTGCCCTAATGATAAGTGAAGCCCTCCTCCTCTCCATCACGTGGCCACCCTCCTCTCCTCTCTTTTCAGCCACCAACAACAAAGGAAAAAAAAGGATCTTGGTGGCCTCCTTCTTCCTCCACCGTTTGGTTCCAACGCAAGGAAGAAAAAGAAGGCTGCAGGGCTTCGTTCCTCTTCTTCTTCTTCATCCTTCTTCTTCCTCCTCCCAAGTACAATCAAGGATTGATTGAAAGGGAGGATATCAGCCATCAAAGTTATCTCTGCAAGGGAGCTAGCACCCCGGGGAGATAGAAAGCTTGGATCGGTTTTCTGCTTCGTGTGGATACCCGTAGAGGCCGGGCACTTGAACGGCTTCAAGCGAACCTTCATCCTAAACCACGATCATCAGTTTGCGGTGATCATCTACCCGCACAAAGGTGAAGATATGATCTTCTAATGTTATTTAAAAGTTTTTAATCCTTATTTATCTACGAACGGTTTTTTAAACAACGTTCATGCGATGAATGGTTGATCCCGCACATGCCTCTTCCGCTGCATCTGAATTTTTTGAATTTTCTGCGGCATGGGTGGGTTTCTAACACCACTAGCTCTGATCAGTTTTTCAGACTTATTCTTAGGGCTAAGTTTTGCCATATAGTTGTATTTTATTCCTTTTGCCTTTTTTTGGAGAAAACAGAAATATTCAAACATCATCTAGTCAATACTTCTTGTTTAAGTTAGCAAATTTAAAAATTTACACTCATTGAGGAGACGGTAATATTGAGAAAAGAAAATAGGGGAAACGAAAGAGATTTAATCAATACTTATTTAAGTTAGCTAATTCCGACCAAGAAATAAATGTACAGGATAATAGATATGACAAAAAACCAAAAATATTGACAAAAAACTAAAAGCATTAGTCATAGTCCTTTACAGCCACCCTCTATATTAGCCCTGAAAAGATATTTGTGAACTATTACGTTTTAGACTTTCTATCTTCAACCTATGATGAGTAAAACTTGAACTTAGCAAATAATTGTCACTAATTTCATTTTTGAAGGTGATAGGAATGAGAAGGAGATGATTTTCTAGAATAGTGTCCTAACATGATCGCTCAACCAGTTTCTTTTCTACTGTTAATGATTATGAAATGCTTCCTATGTCTTATCAGAGACTCATCTCTTATTGAAGTATGATAATTCAATTTTTTATTACTAATTTTGAATTTTTAATTCAATAATAGATTTGATGCATTACTATTGGAGTGGTTGTGAGGAACAGGTTTTGGTACCAACGGAAATTTAGATAAGAGTTTTTTTATTTGCCATGAATCAATATTAATAGTCTGTAGAGGAATTCGGTCTGGCTTCTATAGTGCTCCCAAAGATGATTGTTTTCTTATAAGATCTCTAGTAAACAAAAATTCTACTAACAAATAAAAGATATCCATTTGCATATTTGATATCAAGAAAAGCAGTTACCTAATAATTGTAACCCTCAACTACTTCTATATATTTAATATATAATAGGTAATAGCCAAAAGTTCCCCTCAAAATATGAAGACTTCTTTTAGAAAACATTTGGTTGAAAAGAGTTAGACTTGAAACGGGAATAGGCATGAGTGATTCCCGCTCCAACTATTTGATTGAGGAGGGGTTCCATTTCTATTTCTATTCTCCAATCCTTCAAAATCCAATCTAGACCCTCCTCCCTATATTCAAATTCCATAATGCTAGTTTTACTTTAAAAAAATTGATTTTCCAATAAAACTTCTCTGTTTAATTGATTTTTTAAAAATATACTAATTAACCATTTTAATTTCAATTCCGATTTCAGTCACAAACCAAATATGTTAGGAAATATGATCATTCCGATCTGTATTCCAATCCATTTTGATTTCTATCTTAGTGATGCACCAAACGCACCCTTGGAATAATGGTTTTGATTAGGGCTACCAGTATGCCTACTAAAACTTATGCAGGCAATGTCTTTAATGTGTCCAGGAGAGATCCAGTGATAAAAGAAACAATTTGAGAGCGGGGGAGAGAGTAAGGTCACGTTTGAGAACATGTTCAGTCGCATAGAAATCTCTTTTTTGGTACAGAAAGCATTCTGGTATTGTTTGCACTTCATTTAAACACACATCAGGTGGTAGGTTAAACAGGTTGACAAGTGGCGTTAATTTAGAAGTGACTAATACATAGATGTTAAAAAAGAGGACAATAGTACTCACGTAAGAGCTATATGAATTGCCATTTTCATCAAAAAAAAAGAAAAAAAAAAGAATGATATGACTGAAGTGTTTAAGAACGGATAAATGGGAGGCCGAATATAAGTATGAAGAAGATATCAGCCTGAGCAATTATATTACGAACAGGGCTGAACTCAGTTGAAGCCAAGGAGCCCAAAGCTCATAGATATAATTGTGTTTGGCTTTGTATTAAACCTGCATGAAATTAAGATATTATGTATACATGGTACGATTGGCAAATGGATGGTAGCCCTGTCTATATATACTTTGCAATACATGCCATATAAATCAGTGAAAGGCCAATTGTTAGTCGATTTCTTAGCAAATCACCCATGCTTACCGAGGGTGGTATTCTGCAACAGTTAGAAACTCGTTTCGGAAGAATCGAGCTATGGAAGTTAATATTTGATGGCTCAAAGACTGATAAAGTCAGGCGCAGGGATCCTTATTGTGTCCCACTACTACTGGAAAAATGGATGCAACGTTCATTTCAACTAGGCTTCGCCTGCTCAAACAACCATGCTGCATATGAAGCTTTAACAATAGGCAGACAGGAATCTCGATGGTCAGAATAATTGAGGATTCCTCGATTGCATTAAAGCAATTGAGCCACGAATGAGCATTAATAAAATATCACATGAGAGCCATCAAATTAATAAAATATTTCTTTCTGTGTTGGAAGGGCATGTTAAATTGCGATTCGAATTGTGTCCGTTGATAGAACCATCCGTAACAGGAGGCCAAATCCCAAGTACTTCGGGAATGTATTCGTGGGGCTTCAGAGGCATGAAGGAAACAAGGACTTGCAGATTAGTTGCTGATTTCTTTGCTATTTCTTAGTTATCCTATTAACATTGCAGCTTGTAGCCGTTAGGAAACCATTATAAATAAGCCAGGAGGCATAGGAGTGGAGAGCAGAGAAATATTTCCTTTTGTACTCATGGTTGTCTTCAACCTTGTTTCATTCTTTTAATATATCCAGTTTCCCTTTGTTCTGGTTATTCACCACTCAAGCTCCATCAACTTGGTATCAGAGCCACGTTAAGATGGGCACCCACAAGGAGAGATTAGAGAGGCTAGAATACGACATGCAAGATGTTCGTGAAGGGCAGATGTGCGTTGTTGCAGAATCCGCAGATACTCGAGGGCAAATACGGGGTCTGGAAGAACGAATGGAGGAGGTGCTGGCAGCACTGAATGGACTGAGAACCATTCATTCCCATGCTGAAAGAGGATCCTCTTCTCGACAACCATCATCCCGGAATGAAGGTAGTTCTAACACTGGTGGTTCCAGATTTATCAAAATGGATTTTCCACGTTTTGCAGGGGATGATCCAATTGAATGGTTGAGTAGGGCCATGCAATATTTTGAGTATCAAGAAATTGCTGATGACCAGAGGGTTGCGGTGGCTTCCTTTCATTTGGAAGGAGAAGCCAACTAATGGTGGCAATGGCTTAAGTGGGTGCAGAGGGACGAAGGCATCGTCATCACGTGGGAAGTATTTGAAAGGGAGCTGTGGTGTCGTTTTGGCCCTATAGAATTTGAAAGCTTTGATGAAGCCCTCTCTAGAGTGAAACAGATTGGAACCTTGCGAGATTACCAACGGGACTTTGAACATCTTGCAAACAAGGTCGTGGGATGGCTGCAATCAGCATTATTAATTGGGACCTTTCTCGGAGGACTGAAGGACGAAATTGCCGATGAAGTGCGGATGTCCAAACCACGAACACTAAGGGAAGCTATCAGCGTCGCCAGAATGAAGGACGAACAGATCACTCGACGACGGAAACAGTTGCGTACAGAATCTGTTCGGCCAACTCCGGCTCGGTTCATGGCGGCAACTCCACCAACTCCGGTCCCCACAGCAACAAAACAGGTGGTTGGTTCATCCATAAAGAGGCTGTCGTGGGACGAAATGCAGTGAAGGCGCGAATGGGGACTATGCTTCAATTGCAACAAACGTTTCACGCCTGGACATTGTTGTAAGACTCCGCAACTATTCCTGATTGAAAATGCAACTATTACCGATGAAGAAGAATGCACCAACCAGCCGAGAAACAGACTAATTATGTATGAATTGGAGTGAGAAGAAGCGGAGGAGCAGGCCGAAATTACATTGCATGCATTCTCCGGCTGGAAGGGTCCGCAAACCATGAAGTTGCTGGCGCAAGTGGAGAAGCAACCCGTTACTGTGCTGGTGGACAGCGGCTCCAGCCATACGCCTTCCAGTGACCACCACAGATGGCTTCACCATCCGGATTGTAGATGGTGGCCAACTTTCTTGTCATGAGAAAAATGAGGAGGTACCTCTGGAGGTTCAAGGCTTTAAATTTAAGATTACATTATTTGCCTTACCATTGCAGGGGCTCGATATTGTACTGGGAATTCAATGGCTTGAAAGTCTTGGACCCGTGTTGTGTGATTGGAGGAACTTGACCATGAGATTCATCTGAGAAGGAGAGTCTCGGCTATTGCGGGGGCAATGTCATTCAACAACTAAAGAAATTTCAGTGCAGTCACTGCATAAGGAATTGCATGGTGGCGGGGCCTTATTTGCATTAACCATGAAAAGAAGGGATCAAGACATGGACCAGGAAACTTTACCATTCGAAATAAAAGAGTTGCTTGACGAGTTCACACTCCTGTTCGATGAGCCACGTTCATTGCCACCAGCACGTGATGTTGACCACCGGATTCCCCTGAAGGAAGGAGTCACTGATAAGTGTTAAATAATGCATAAATTAATATCTTACTCATAACACTTATCATTATTTTTATGCACATATTTTAAATTTAAACATGAGAAAATATGTTTTCCTTCAGCATTTTATTTTAAATAAATTATTCAAGTTTGATTGATTTTCTTTATTTTATTGGTCGAGTCTAATGTATGCAGGTCAAGTCAAATTCATTCGGGATGATCCCTGAACCCGAATGATACGCACCCCGATCCAGCCCCACTCCCCTATTTCTTTCGCATCCAATCAAGTTCAAACATTCGTTACGTTGTACTATCTAGTCATTATCACATCCGCGATTAGTTATTCAAAATCTTCCTAAAATTCTACGTGCAAACCGCTTCCCCCCGTGACAATTCCTTCCAGGCATCACGCACTCCGGATTGATCCCAGCTTCTTCCTCTTGCTTCCGGCTCAAACCTCCCGTGTGCGTTTCATTTGGATCCAGCAAATCATTTTCTCTTCCGTCTGCATGAACCCAGCAACCGTTAGATCCCAAGCAGATCCTCTTCTTCCTCCCGTTCAGAACCAAGACCCAGCCGAATCCAAACGTCCTCCCAAACCAACCAATCTTTATCCAAACTTCCCCAGCTTCACGGATTAGAACCGGATCCCAGCTTCTTCCCCAGCCGTATCCTTCGTCCGTGATCCACCTTCATCCCAATCCGGATTTCTTCTCAGCCACATCAAGCTAACAACAGCATCCTCTTCCCCTGTTTCGAAACAGCAACCTTCTTCCGGATTAATCTCCACGTCACCTCCTCCCAGATTTCGTCTGCAATCAACCCACGATTTGGCTTCATCCCATTCGAATCAAACACTCCATCCAAGCTTCACGGAACAGAGCATCCTCTCCCGGATAAGCTCAAGTCCCAGCTGCCAGCCGCCCGCGTCTTGCATCACTCCCCTGTTCCGAGATCTTCTCACACACCCACAGCCGAATGATCCCAACTAGATTCCGCTAGCTCCCAGCCTTCCTATCATCATCCAAGCCCCATCCTCTTCTCCGAATAACATCCAAGATACGTCCCAGTTCCCCTGTTCTGAATTCATCTTTATCCCACGGATCAACCATCAACCGAATCATCCCAGCTTCCAAACCAACCGAGATCCTTCTTTCTCCCATGGGATAAGCACCAAATCCAGCAGGACTTCATCTTTTGGATCAGCTTCCTCGGCTTCATCCTCCCGAGCTTCACGACATCCAAGTTTTTCTTTCCAACTTATGGATCAACTCCATTCTTCGAATCACTGCATCACAGAACAGAGTATCCCAACCTCCTTCCGGATTCGCCATCTCAGCGGTTCTCCGTGATTCATCCATATCCCGCGCCCGAGTTGAAGCTCCCTCCTCTGCGTGTCCGGATGAAAGCCAGCACAGATCACGCACACCAAGCTTCCATCCGTTCAGCCTTCGATATCCACGGATAAGCTTAAATCCCTTGCTTCGCGTCTGGAATCCAGCAGCATCGCGAGCGTATCCTCACATCTCGATCACTTCCCACAGATAAGTCCAAGCTTATTGAGGTGGGCAGCCTATAAAAGGCCAAGCCAGGAAACAGAGAAGGCATTCCCTCTTCCCCACCGGGGGGCATTCCCTCTTCCCCCACCGGGGCTGCTCCCATCATCACTTCTCAGAGGTGGAATCCCACATAGTTCACCAGGAGAAGAAGAAGCTTGGGTTCACAGGCCGAATCCCATAGAGCCAGGAGAGAGAAACCTTTTGGGTATTTGGGAATATTCCCAAAGGAAGAAATAAAGAAGGACCGATCTGCTGCTACTGTGCTGCTGCCGCCGTCCACCACTGCATGGAAGCTGAGCTCTTCTCCAGGGCTGGATGCAGTCCTAACAAAGGAACACGGATTTTATATTTTATTTTATATTCTTGGGGTTGTATGAACTTATTGTTTTTAATGAATTTCTTTTTTTTTGAATCATATTTAATTTCTGTGATTTTAAGTATGATGTTCGTACAACTGTTCTTCATGATCACTAAGTAAATATAAGATCAGTCCATGCTTAAGGAAGATGCAGTGTGCTACCACCTTAGATTAGGGTAGACATTTCATGCCAACTGAAGATGGATTATGCCCAAATTACTTTTGTGAATTTTTATTTAAATGCTTATTAGGCTTGTAGCCAATTTGCATGTTAATCCAAGAACGAAATAAAATATAAATAACCTTGTTTCGATGTTAGTGGTGAATTCATTGCCCTAGGTTCCCTTAAACTGATATCCTTTTAATTGCATTTTCTTTTATTAAATTGCTTAGTTTCACAAATTCATCCTTTTAAATATTTTTATTTTAAGAAAACAACTATACCCCAATCCCTGTGGATCGATACCCATAATCACTATCCTACTAGATACGTGCTATTGCGTGGTCTTTAAAGTTGACTATCAATTTTTGGCGCCATTGCCGGGGATTGCTAGCATAGTTGTTTTTTTTCATAAAATATTAAAAAAAAACTTTCAAATAATAATAATAATAATAATAAATATATATCTCTAAAATAAAATAAAAGTATTTTCTATTTTTTGTTACTTTAATTATCCCCTTTCTTCTTTCTTACTAATTCTTGATTTTTATTTTGGTATTATTTAATCAGGAATCGAAGAGAAAATCTGGGGCGATCAAAAAAAGGAACTATTGGAAAAGGAATACGGTAAAGGTTTGCTTTAAAAATTGCTGGGGAAATTCCCTTTGGTAACATCTAAACCTTTCTTATTTAAATTTCCTTGTGTGGTGATTGTTTGATTTTAAATTCAGCAAAGTGTGAATGCATGCTTGATACACATACACCAATTAATCTGCACATAGTAAGGGCAATCACCCCAACAAGATAAGAACTGGATTTCATCACCACATTCTTGCCCAAATTAGGTGAATCAATTCTCACATAGCTATCACTTAATTAAATCAATTAGACGTTGGCCCCTAGGGACATTCGAGCTCAATAGGACGAAGATCACCGAGAGTTGCACCAATTTTGCTCTATGGCTCAGTTGATGTCTAGGCAAGCTTTGTCCCTTAAGGGAGACAGTTCATCTGTTCGAGGCAAGTGGTTTTTAAGTGTGACCTTTGCGAATGCATCGTGACCCCCCACTTACCTGGGAGCTTACCTGGTCAACTAAGTTCATTAGACCGGATTGGAGGCTTAGGTGCCCTCTTCAAACCAGTTAGGAGAGCTGTCTAGTGATTTTAGGGCAAATACAAGGAGTTGATGGGTTTTCTTTTAGTGCATGCTTGACTGTACGTGACTGATCTGAAAAGCATTGGTGCATGCTTGGGTGTCATTCCAGATCTCCTGAACTATTACCTTTTGACTCTGAAATAGAACGGACCCTTAAGAATATTCGAGCTGAGATCAGAACATTAGAATCAACTATACCGGTATGATTTGATAAGGATGCGCTCCGTCGGGCTGAAGACGTTAAACTTAGCGCTTGTTGGGAGGCAACCCAATTTTCGTAGGTTATTTTGCATTTTTTTATTTTCTTAACAGGATCCCTCATATTACTGATGCAACTACGGTAAATGCTTTCTATCCTCCATATGCATCATATTTTTCGTCCAAACTAAAATAAAAAAATAAAAAAATATATAAAAAATAAAAATAATAATTGATAATTCAAAAAAAAACATTGAGGACAATGTCTGATCTAGGTTGGGGGGTATAGGATTCGGAATTTTTGAAGAAATTTTTCGCATTTTCAAATCAGTTGTTCGAATTTTTGATTAAAAAAAAAACCTAATTTCTATGCCTTAGTGTTGAAATGATAAATACACAAAGTATATAAAATCTAAAAGCCAGTGACTAGTCAGGAGTAAGTCAATTTGAGTTCTTTTCATTAAAAGTTCTTTTAGTGAGTTGTAAGATAATTTTTACTTTGAAATTTCACAACACACATGGTCTGCACTTCTAAGGGTTAGGTTCAACATTATGTTGTTAAGTCTGGTAGCAACCTTGAGTCCTGATGAATCATACCTATCTAATTCACTATTATATATTTATTTAAAAAAAAAGAGAAAAAAAAAGAGAGGAGTGAATTTAGTCAGGAACATCGAAAAGGGCTACCTATTGTCAAAGGTCAGCGGGCTTGTGATGATGAACCCGAGCATAGGTCCGTAGGGGAGTCTTGATGCCCAACACCTTATGCCATCTGGTGTGGGAGTTGTTGACTGAATGCTCGCTACACGGAGGAATCATTACAAGAGTAAAAGTGCACAATTTATAAATCTCAAAAAAAAAGAGAAAGAGAAAATAAAATTGACCTCGAAAAACACGATAGTGTGAAAGCCGTCGTTGTAAAAATTCGAGTAAACTGGAATATTACAGATAAAGCCCATGAGGTATTAAAGTAAACATCCACAACTCTCGAAATCCTGCAAGATAGGATGATTTTGAATTAGTGATTAGGTCTTATCTGACCAATTCTTGGAAACTACTAGCTTTAGCAGTATTTTGGGGATCTAAAGCCTTAGCTTGTGTATGGTCCAGATTTCACCGAGCACCCAAGTATAAATTAGTCTTACAACTCTCTAACAGAAACTTAATAACTTCAACTTAAGTTGCATACTGACCTAGGATTTGGGCTGACTTAGTAATTAAAACTTTGTGTGCTTTTGAAATTCTTAGCACTTATGCATTTGAAATTAGATTTTATAAAACAGTAAAATAAATTCTTTAGGTAGCAGCAGTGGGTATCTGAGCCGGAAATCCTCACGAGACAAAACTCGTCACTAGGGCCACCTAGGGTTTAAAATTGCATACGGTAAATGCAATCGCGATTCCTGCGAAAGTGAGTTAGTTTTTTATTTTGCTCGAGGACTAGCAAAATGTAGGTCTGGGGGTGTGATAAGTGTTAAATAATGCATAAATTAATATCTTACTCATAACACTTATCATTATTTTTATGCACATATTTTAAATTTAAACATGAGAAAATATGTTTTCCTTCAGCATTTCATTTTAAATAAATTATTCAAGTTTGATTGATTTTCTTTATTTTATTGGTCGAGTCTAATGTATGCAGGTCGAGTCAAATTCATTTGGGATGATCCCTGAACCCGAATAATACGCACCCCGGTCCAGCCCCACTCCCCTATTTCTTTCGCATCCAATCAAGTTCAAACTTTCGTTACGTTGTACTATCTAGTCATTATCACATCCGCGATTAGTTATTCAAAATCTTCCTAAAATTCTACGTGCAAACCGCTTCCACCCGTGACAATTCCTTCCAGGCATCACGCACTCCGGATTGATCCCAGCTTCTTCCTCTTGCTTCCGGCTCAAACCTCCCGTGTGCGTTTCATTTGGATCCAGCAAATCATTTTCTCTTCCGTCCGCATGAACCAGCAACGTAGATCCCAGCAGATCCTCTTCTTCCTCCGTTCGGAACCAAGACCCAGCCGAATCCAAACGTCCTCCCAAACCAACCAATCTTTATCCAAACTTCCCAGCTTCACGATTAGAACCGGATCCCAGCTTCTTCCCCAGCCGTATCCTTCGTCCGTGATCCACCTTCATCCCAATCCGGATTTCTTCTCAGCCACATCAAGCAACAACAGCATCCTCTTCCCCTGTTCGAAATAGCAACCTTCTTCCGGATTAATCTCCACGTCACCTCCTCCCAGATTTCATCTGCAATCATCCCATGATTTGGCTTCATCCCATTCGAATCAAACACTCCATCCAAGCTTCACGGAACAGAGCATCCTCTCCCGGATAAGCTCAAGTCCCAGCTGCCAGCCGCCCGCGTCTTGCATCACTCCCCTGTTCCGAGATCTTCTCACACACCCACAGCCGAATGATCCCAACTAGATTCCGCTAGCTCCCAGCCTTCCTATCATCATCCAAGCCCCATCCTCTTCTCCGAATAACATCCAAGATACGTCCCAGTTCCCCTGTTCTGAATTCATCTTTATCCCACGGATCAACCATCAACCGAATCATCCCAGCATCCAAACCAACCGAGATCCTTCTTTCTCCCATGGATAAGCACCAAATCCAGCAGGACTTCATCTTTTGGATCAGCTTCCTCGGCTTCATCCTCCCGAGCTTCACGACATCCAAGTTTTTCTTTCCAACTTATGGATCAACTCCATTCTTCCGAATCCCTGCATCACAGAATAGAGTATCCCAACCTCCTTCCGGATTCGCCATCTCAGCGGTTCTCCGTGATTCATCCATATCCCGCGCCCGAGTTGAAGGTCCCTCCTCTGCGTGTCCGGATGAAAGCCAGCACAGATCACGCACACCAAGCTTCTATCCGTTCAGCCTCCGGTATCCACGGATAAGCTTAAATCCCTTGCTTCGCGTCTGGAATCCAGCAGCATCACGAGCGTATCCTCACATCTCGTTCACTTCCCACAGATAAGTCCAAGCTTATTGAGGTGGGCAGCCTATAAAAGGCCAAGCCAGGAAACAGAGAAGGCATTCCTCCTTCCCCACCGGGGGGCATTCCCTCTTCCCCCACCGGGGGCTGCTCCCATCATCACTTCTCAGAGGCGGAATCCCACATAGTTCACAGGAGGAGAAGAAGCAGCTTGGGTTCACAGGCCGAATCCCATAGAGCTAGGAGAGAGAACCTTTTGGGTATTTTGGAAATATTTCCCAAAGGAAGAAATAAAGAAGGACCGACCTGCTGCTGCTGTGCTGCTGCCGCCGTCCACCACTGCATGGAAGCTGAGCTCTTCTCCAGGGCTGGATGCAGCCCTAACAAAGGAACACGGATTTTATATTTTATTTTATATTCTTGGGTTGTATGAACTTATTGTTTTTAATGAATTTCTTTTTTTGAATCATATTTAATTTCTGTGATTTTAAGTATGATGTTCGTACAACTGTTCTTCATGATCACTAAGTAAATATAAGATAGTCCATGCTTAAGGAAGATGCAGTGTGCTACCACCTTAGATTAGGGTAGACATTTCATGCCAACTGAAGATGGATTATGCCCAAATTACTTTTGTGAATTTTTATTTAAATGCTTATTAGGCTTGTAGCCAATTTGCATGTTAATCCAAGAACGAAAAAAATATAAATAACCCTTGTTCCGATGTTAGTGGTGAATTCATTGCCCTAGGTTCCTTAAACTGATATCCTTTTAATTGCATTTTCTTTTATTAAATTGCTTAGTTTCACAAATTCATCCTTTTAAATATTTTTATTTTTAAGAAAACAACTATACCCTAATCCCTGTGGATCGATACCCGTAATCACTATCCTACTAGATACGTGCTATTGCGTGGTCTTTAAAGTTGACTATCAGTCACTGCAGTCAATGTGCGCCCATATAGGTACACTCACTTTCAAAGGAGTGAACTTGAAAAACAGGTGGCGGAAATGTTAAAAACGGAGATTATTCGTCCTAGCCAAAGTCCTTTCTTCTCTTTGGTGCTTCTAATCAAGAGAAAGATGGGTTAAATTGTATATTTTGGTTGACTATTATTGGTTGAATTTTAGTTGATTTGATATGTGGTGAGCAATCGATTTTAAATCTTATTTAAAAATATTTTGTCTCTTGAAATGTTTGAGGAGACGACTCATGTGAATGAGAAGTTGACTCATGTAGTAAGGGACGACTCTTAAGTTAAAAGAGTCGATCCCTGATCTACAGGAGACGACTTATAAGTTGAATGAGTCGACTAAAGTGGAACTATTTGAAATGGATTCTAAGGACTCTCTCTCTCTCTCTCTGAAACGTTGAACCTGAAACATTTCATACCCCTTAGAGCGTTTTCAGTCTTCAAACACTCTTTCAAACAAAACCTCCAAAAATCCTAGAAAACCTTTTCGAGGTCCCGATTGATCTTCCAATGGTTTTCAGTCTCTCTCTCAATCCACTTAGACACATAGTCAACAGCTAGGAGTATGTACTGGTGCCCAAATGACATAGGAAAAGGACCCATAAAGTCAATATCCCAAACATCAAAGATTTCTACAATTAAGATCGGGTCAGGGGCATCTCATTTTTTCTTGAAATTTTTCCTAGTCTTTGACATCGGTCACATGCTTTACAATACTCGTGTGAGTCATGAAATAGTGTGGGCCAATAGAATCCGCACTGCAAAACCTTTGCAGCCGTCTTTTTACCACTGAAATGACCACCACAAGCGTGGTCATGACAAAAGGAAAGGACTTTCCTTTGTTCGTATTCAGGGATACACTGTCGGATGATCTGATCAGGGCAATATTTAAATAGGTATGGTTCATCCCAAAAATACCACTTCACACGAGCTAGGAAGCAAAATTTCTCCTATTTGGTCCAAGAGTTGGGCATTTGTTCAGTAACGAGGTAGTTGACTATGTCAGCATACCATGGAACATTGGTATGGAAAAAATCATCATTAGTTGTTTCATCCGAAAAAGTTTTGGATACAGGTAAGGATTCTGGCAGATGACTCAACAATCAGTCTGGACAAGTGGTCAGCTACTACATTTTTCAGATCCCTTTTGTCTCGAATTTCAAGATCAAATTCCTGGAGCAATAGGATCCAACGAATGAGCCTTGCCTTAGCATCCTTCTTTGTGAGAAGGTACTTAAGGGCGGCATGATCGGAATAAACAAGAACCTTAGATCCTATCAGTAGGGGCGAAATTTATCTAGGGCAAAAACAACTGCCAACAATTCTTTTTCAGTGGTGGAATAGTTGAGTTGGGCGTCATTCAGAGTTTTGCTCGCATAATGAATAACATGGGGAAGCTTCTCTACTCGCTAACCTAAGACAGCACCTATGGCATAATCGGATGCATCACACATGATTTCAAAAAGGACGACTCCAATCAGGACACCTTATGATGGGTGCTGAAGTCAATTCAGACTTCAGTTCTTTCGAAAGCAGTTACACAAGTTGGTGAAAAATTGCAAACAGCATTCTTTGGCCAACAAATCACATAAGGGTTTTGATATTTTACTAAAATCCCTGATAAAGCGGCGGTAAAAACCCGCATGCCCTAAAAATGATCGAATTTCCCTAATAGTCTTAGGAGGTGGCAATTTAGCAATTAATTCTACTTTGGCCTTATCCACCTCAATTCCCCTTTGTGATACAATGTGTCCTAAAACAATACCTGATTCTACCATGAAATGACACTTCTCCAGTTAAGAACTAAGTTTTTTCTCTTTACAGCGTTCTACACAAGTGTCAAGTGGTGCAGACATTCATCAAAATTGGATCCAAATACAGAAAAATCATCCATGAAAACTTCTAAAAATTTCTCCACCATGTCGGAGAAAATGCTCATCATACACTGCTGGAAATGTAGCCGGTGCAATTGCATAAACCCAAAAGGCATGCGACGATAGGCCAAAAGTTGCCATAAGGACAGGTGAATGTGGTTTTCTCTGATCCTCACGTGCAATTGGAATTTGGTTATATCCAGAATAACCATCGAGGAAACAGTAATGGGAGTGGCCAGCTAGCCGGTTCTAGCATTTGATCGATGAAGGGTAGAGGAAAATGGTCTTTCCTAGTCATGGCACTAAGCTTCCTATAGTCGATGCATACTCGCCATCCCGTTTGGACTCGAGTAGGGACTAACTCATTGTGATAATTTTTCACCCACAGTGATGCCAGACTTTTTAGGTATGGACTTGAACTGGGCTTACCCACTGACTATCAGAAAAGGATATATAATCCCTGCATCTAAGAGTTTAATGATTTCAGCTAGAACCACATCCTTCATGATTGGATTAAGTCGTCTTGTGGGTTCTCTAGAGATTTTTGCATCTTCTTCTAGATGGATTTTATGTTGGACCACAGAAGGACTAATTTCCTTAATATCAGCTATAGACCAACCGATAGCTTCCTGATTCTTCCGAAGGATACTTAACAGCTTCTCTTCCTGTTCTTTAGTTAGATTCGATGCAATTATAACAGGTAAGGTCTTGTTTTCTCCAAAAAAATGCATACTTCAAGTTTTTGGGAAGGTCTTTAAGTTCTAGTTGTGGAGGTTTGACATTGGCTGGCACTAGCTGAGATTCCGAAATAGGCAATGATTCAAACTTGGTGGCCCGTCTACTAGTATCCATCCACAAGAATGGAATCTAACAATGCATTAACCTCTTGACTTGACTCACAATCTTGACCAAAAATTAGCCCAAACATCTTTCTAATGGTCAGAATAACATCGACTCTTCAAAAAGAACTGCTAATTATGTTCTCAATCATGTGAATTTCTTCCAAATCATCCATCTCAGTTGACTAACTACTTACTATGAAAAACATTGAGTTGGACAGTAATGTTCCCAAAGGCTAGAGTCATTTATTCCATTTTGGCAACTAATCACAGCATTTGAAGTGGCCAAAATGGTCTACCTAGATCACCGGATGTGACTTTCTGGATTTTTTACTGGTTCAGTTTCAAGGACTATAAAATCCACAGGATAGTAGAATTCATTAACTTTTACAATCACATCCTCCACAATTCCTTTGGGATACTTCACAGTCCTATCTGCTAATGACAAAGTAATGTTTATGGGCTTTAATTCCTCCAAACCTAGTTCGGTGTAGACAGAATAGGGTAATAGGTTTACACTTGCTCCTAAGTCTAATAGGACTCTCCGAATGATGGTTTCTCCTATTTTAATTTCAACAGTGGGGCAACCAGGGTCCTTGTATTTTGAGGCAATCTGTTGTTGAATAAGAGATGAGGCTTGTGCCGCCATCACAGCTTGCCTAGGAATACTGGTTTTCCTTTTCACCGTAGTTAGGTCTTTTAAGAATTTTGTATAAGAGGGAATCTGTCTGATGGCATCTAGGAAGGGTAAATTTATTTGAACATTTTTAAAGACTTCCATGATTTCATCGTATTGAGATTTTTCTTTGAGTCTTGTAGTCTACTAGGAAGGAGCCTGTGGGTGTACGTCTCTATTGGTTTCTCCTCTATTCTTGTGTTCCCTGTTCTCTGTGCCTTTTTCTGGTGGGGTTTGTTTCATGCTTTTCTTCTTTTCTTGCACAGGAAGTTGGGACTTGTTGTCCACTTGCTTGCCAGACCGTAAAGTGGTACATTGCCTGGACTTCATGGGTAGGGTTTCCACTAGAATCAATTATGAAACTGGCCTCTCGGCCCTTGATTCTATTGTCTACTAGGGTTAGGTACTGGCTGACTGGGCAATTCACCTTTCTTCCTATCCCCTAGAGAGTTGGCTATTTGGCTCAGACTAAACCTCAAGTTTTGCAATCGCTTGCGCATGGAATTTGGGTTAGTCTGGGGTTTGAGCCATGTTGGTCTGTTGTTGTTGTTGGATGAAGTCTTGTTGCTGCTTCATCATATTAGCCATCATGGTTTCTAATTGTGAAGTTGCTGTGGGATAGGGGCACTATAAGTAGGAATAGGTGCGAGCCAATGATTGGTTTATTTGTGATGGACCTATCCCTGGAAAAAATTCTTCTGAAAACCTGGTGGACCACCTTGATGCTGAATAGGTTCATTTTGCTTGTATGAGAATTTGGGTGGAACCTATTATCAGGTGGTAGACTGGGCTGAATGAATTGGGAGTGGGCTTCTTGAAGGCACTATATGAGTTTAGAGGATTTGCTTGCTCAGCCTTAACTATTGGGTAAACTAGGACAAACACTCCACTTAGGATGCTCAGAACTATTACACAAGATACATAAACTATGTGACTCGTGATCCACTTTCATGATGGGATTTAACTCTTTATATGAACTCGAGCGTAGTGGAAACAGTGAAAGCATCAAACTTTTTGCTTAAAGTTGTTCATTCCAGTCACCAGATTGACATGACATTTTTGAGTTCTGGGTCTGCTTTCATTTCATAATTACCTAGTTCTTCTAGATCCGAACTCATCTCTATTTACTTCCTCACCATTGTTTGACCCCCTAAATAGATTTTGATGAATACAAAACACTAGAGTAAAATTTCATTATATCTTAACAATTTAATTGAGGAATTCATGTGTCTTATTAAGAATATTGTTAAGAAATGTCTAGGCAAGTTTCCATAATTTTATGAATTTATTGAAGAATATTTTGAGTTAAAGAAAAACAGATCAGGGACAGCCGAGACGTCTCCGGATAGTTTCAGAGGACGTCTCTGGCACAAACAGGAAGAACCGGCACACTTGGAGACGTCCCCGACAACCTGCCGAGTCGTCCCCGCGTTAGCGAAGTCGACTCTCTCAGTAGCGGAGTCGACTCTCTCAGTGGCGGCAGAAAGGCAGTTTTCAAGAGATATGCGCGAGACGTCCCCACAGTAAGCCGAGTCGTCCCCGCAAGTAAAAAGGAGACTTCCCGAGTCGTCCCCAAGATAGCGGAGACGGCTCTCTCAGGGGTTTTCCAGAGAATGGTTTTTTGGGTGATAAGGAAGCGGTAGTCGACCCTGAGACAGTGGAGTCGTCCCCATGCATAAAGTGCAGACAACCCGAGACGTCCCCTGAAGGAGCGGAGTCGACTCTCTCAGAAAATACCAGAGGACATGTTCTTCGGAGATAAAGAAGCGGAGTCGTCCCCATTCAAAAAGGGCAAACAAGCCGAGACGTCCCCTGAAAGTGCCGAGTCGACCCCAGGACAACGGAAAAAGTAAAATCTTGTAGCCAGACGTCTCCCGTTGAAGCGGAGACGTCCCCGGAGCGACTGGGACGCGACTGACAGCTTTTCAGGTTTGGTTTGAATTTCAAATCCTTCTTTCTTTGTCTCTAACGGCTATATTTGCTTTTTGGGCTATAAAAGGGACCTCTTAAGTGCTTCTCAACAACTCTTCACCAACCCAAAAGCTTAGATCATTCAAGAGAGAAGTAAGAAGGAAAAGTTCAAGGGAGTGAGTGCATTCAAGTGAAGAAATCAAGTATTTTCAAGCTTCCAAAGTGATTCAAGCTCAATCACTCTCGTGCGCTTGGGATTCAAAGCTCACACTCAATCCTACGTGCTCCACATCGGAAGAATCAATATCTCCCACGCTTCCAACGGCAAAAGGATTCTTCCGGGTTCTATTGTTCATAATTGCAATATTTGCTTTTTAGAGCTTTTCCTTTCTTTTGGTAAACTCTTTCGTTGTGGTGCTTGTTCCAGTCAAGGGACTTGGAACAAGGGAAAGGCGTCCCCAAGCCTAAAGTGAAATTGGAGGTTTTAGGGTTCGTTGTAGCCCCGCGGGTAAAAACAACGAGTTGGGTAGTTCACTCGAAAAACTACCGGATTGTAGGGTTGTTGTGGGCCCGGTGTAAAACAACGAGTTGGGTAGTAAACTCGCAAACTACCGTACTGTAATCGTGGATTATAGTGGAATTCCCAAAGGTGATTTGGGGAGTGGATGTAGGAGCAGTGGGAAGCTTCCGAACACTATAAAACCTTGTGTTTGCGATTGACCTTTCTCATTCCTCCTTTCTTTACCTTAGTGCATATATTCGTGTGTTTTATTTTAATTAGTCAAAAGTTTTTTAAAACACCCAATTCACCCCCCTCTTGGGTGACCATCTCTGGGGCAACAAGTGGTATCAGAGCTGGTGCTCTGTGTATTTCTTGAAAGACCTAACCGTCTTAGCCAAAGATCTAGATGGCAACAGCCCTTTAACAATGTCCCTGCCGAGGGGCAAGCAACCAATAGACCTCCACTCTTCAATGGGACAAATTATACCTATTGGAAGACTAGAATGAGAATCTTCATTCAAGCACAAGACTATGCCTTGTGGAGGGTTATAGTCAAGGGACCACAAGAACCGTCACATGTGGTTAATGGCATTCGAGTTCCCAAACCTGAGGAGGATTGGGATGAGAATGATGATAGGATGGCTCAACTCAATTCTAGAGCCATGAACTCACTATTTTGTTCTTTAGATGTAAATGAGTTCAATAGAGTCTCTACATGTAGTTCCGCTAAGAAAGTATGGGATAGGCTTGAAGTTACCCACGAGGGTACAAATCAAGTCAAAGAGTCCAAAGTGAACATTCTAGTTCACAAATATGAATTGTTTAAGATGGAAACCTAATGAAACCATCACATGCATGTTTACACGTTTTACCGAAATTATTAATGGCCTAAAAAGCTTGGGCAAATCTTACACTAACCCCCGAACTTGTGAGTAAATTCTCAGGTCACTGCCAAAAGCATGGGAAGCAAAGGTCACGGCGATTGTAGAAGCCAAAGACCTCAACACTTTGGGGCTAGAACAACTCTTGGGGCTCATTGATGACGCATGAGCTCACGATGAAGCCAGCATGAAGAAGAGTTGCCAAAGAAAAAGACAATCGCACTCAAGGCTACCTCAAGTGTATGTGAAGAAGAGAGCAGTGAGAGTGAAGAAGAAGTCAAGATGAGGACTTGGGTTTGATAGTAAGGAAGTTTAAAAAATTCATGAGAAGAAAGAAACCCTTCCCAAGAAAGAAATTTGGAGGGAGAAATGATTGGGAAAAAGAAAAGGAAAAAGAAAGAGACCCAATCGTATGCTATGATTGCAAGAGACCGGACATATTCGTTCCGAATGCCCTCAACAAAAGAAGTATTTTGGAAAGAAGAAGAAGAAGGCATTGAAGGCAACATGGGATGATAGTGACACCATCATCCTCCGAGGAAGAGAAGGAAGAGACCGCCAATCTATGCTTCATGGCGTTCGAAGACGACGAGGTATGTCAAAACCCAACCATAAATTTTACTTTAGAAGAATTATATGAGGCTTTTCAAGAACTTATGGGTGATTGTAGTATGTTAGGAGCAAAGAATAAAGAATTAAAAGCCTCCAATCAAAAACTAAAGGAAAATATTGAAAACTTATTAATTGAAAAGGAGAGCATTAAAAATATTAACACTACTAACCTAGAAATCAAAAATTCAAAACTGAGCATTGAAAATGAAAAGGCAAAAACACTAATTAAGGAATTAAATCTAAAAGTAAAATCCCTACTCGATAAAATACCTCACTTGCACAAAATGTTGAATCTCTTAAAAAAGGATAAGGAAGAACTAGTCAAAGAAAATTTGAATCTTAAGAATGAGGTACATAAATACAAACCAATTGTTGAAAAATTTACACAAAGCTCTAAAAAATTAAATCTTATTCTTTCAAATCAAAGAGCTGTTTTTAATAAAGCCGGATTAGGATATAAAACTAATGAGCAACAAAAGTATCTAAAGAATTTCTTTGTAAAAGCAAAAGACGTAAAAACTGAAAAAACTAAACATGCTTTCTTTGTGGAAAGAATGGACATAAAGCCTACTCTTGTATTCAAAGAAAAATCCAAACTAACAAGAATACAATTTGTAAAAGCTAAAAGCATAACTAAAGTATGGGTGCCTAAGGGAACCAACTACACTAACCCACGAAGGACCCAAGAAAACTTGGGTACCTAAGAGCTTCACATGATCATTTTGCAGGTATGCCTTGCAGCCGGGAATAAAAAGAGAATGTGGTATCTTGATAGTGGTTGCTCAAAGGCATATGACCGGTGACAAGAGTCTCTTCGTCACCTTGGAATCAAAAGAAGGAGGAGTAGTCACATTTGGAGATAATGCTAAAGGCCGAATTATTGGTATGGGTAAAATCTCCATATCACCCTCCTCATTTATTGATAATGTATTGTTAGTTAATGGACTAAAACATAATTTATTAAGTATAAGTCAATTTTTGTGACAAGGGCTTTAAAGTGTCATTTGAATCATCACTATGCATAATTAGTAGTCCAAATGATAATGAGATCATACTCACAGGGACATAGGCATGGAAATGTTTACATGGTAGATCTTGATGATCTCACCATGAAGGATGGCCAATGTCTTGTAGCCATGAATCCCAAAGTCAATGAGACTAGTTGGTTATGGCATCGTAGGTTAGGGCATGCTAGCATGGACTTAATCTCCAAATTAATTACAAAAGATCTAGTCAAAGGACTACCAAAAAATAGACTTTGAGAAGAATAAAATTTGCGCTGCATGTCAATTAGGGAAACAAACAAGAAGTTCCTTCAAGTCTAAGAATATAGTCTCAACAACAAACCCTTAGAACTAATTCACATGGATTTGTTTGGACCCACCAGAACTGCTAGTCTAGGGGGTGAGAAATTTGGTCTTGTAATTGTTGATGATTTTTCACGTTTTACATGGGTTTCATTTCTTGCACATAAAGATGAGTCCTTTCCTGCTTTTATCAAGTTTCATAATAGGGTTTCGAATGAACTCAATCTTAAACTAAAAGCAATTAGGAGTGATCATGGTACCGAGTTTGAAAATCAGCACTTTGAAAAGTTTTGTGACGAAAATGGTATCAATCACAATTTCTCGGCACCTAGGACACCCCAACAAAATGGGGTGGTAGAAAGGAAGAATCGCACACTAGCAGATATGGCTCGTACCATGTTGTGCGAATCGGATCTACCAAAATATTTTTGGGCTGAAGCAATAAATACTTCATGTTATATCTTAAATCGTGCTTTAGTTAGATCCATCTTAAAGAAAACACCGTATGAGTTGATAAAAGGTAAGAAACCAAATATAAGTTATTTTCATGTTTTCGGTTGTCGATGTTTTATTTTGAACAATGGAAAGGACAATCTCAGTAAATTTAGTGCTAAATCAGATGAGGGGATCTTCTTAGGTTACTCCCTCATCTAGTAGAGCATACAGGGTCTTCAACAAGAGAACTCTCGTTGTTGAAGAATCCATTCATGTTGTTTTTGATGAAACTAATGGAGATTCTTCTAGAAAAGAAGAAGATGGTGATGTAGGTATACTTGAAGACCAAATGAAGGAACTCTCCACTCAAGACAAACAACATGAGGATGAGATCAAAAAAGATACAAATCAGCGAGATGAAGAAGATCAACCTCCATCAAGAAATCAAGATCTTCCTAAAGAATGGAGGTATGCACATGGTCATCCAAAGGATCTAATCCTTGGTGATCCTTCACAAGGTATAAGAACTAATCCTCTTTAAGAAACACTAGTAATTATCTTGCCTTCGTTTCGCAAATAGAGCCTAAATCACTAGAAGAAGCTGAAAAAGATGATAATTGGATGAATGCTATGCAAGAGGAATTAAACCAATTCGAAAGAAATGAAGTTTGGACTCTAATGAAAAGACCCCCTAATGTTTCAATTATAGGCACCAAGTGGGTGTATAGAAATAAACTAGATGAAGATAGAATAGTAATAAGAAACAAAGCTAGGCTAGTGGCCAAAGGATATAATCAGGAGGAAGGAATAGATTTTGATGAAACTTTTGCTCCTGTTGCTAGGTTAGAGGCTATTAGACTGCTTTTAGCATATGCATGCTTCATGGATTTTAAACTCTATCAAATGGATGTAAAAAGTGCATTCTTAAATGGCTATATAATGGAAGAAGTTTATGTAGGACAACCTCCAGGTTTTGAAAATCACTTACATCCAGATTATGTGTATAAATTGCATAAAGCATTGTATGGACTTAAGCAAGCTCCTAGGGCATGGTATGAAAGATTAAGCAATTTCCTAATTGAGAACAAATTTAAGAGAGGAAATGTAGACAAAACCCTCTTTATTAAAAGAAAAGGAAATGACTTATTGCTTGTACAAATTTATGTGGATGATATAATTTTTGGTGCTACTAATGATAGTCTTTTGTCAAGAGTTTGCCAAGCTTATGCAGGGAGAATTTGAAATGAGCATGATGGGTGAGCTCAAACTTCTTCCTTGGGCTACAATAAAAACAATCAGAGGAAGGCATCTTCATCAGTCAGTCCAAATACATCAAGGAAATGCTGGAAAAAATTCAAGATGAAGGATGCAAAGGAAAATCAGCACACCCATGAGCTCAAGTTGCAAGCTTGACAAAGATGAAAAAGGTAAAAGTATAGACTGCAAATTGGTACAGAGGTATGATAGGCTCTCCACTTTACCTTACTGCTAGTAGACCAGATATATTATTCAGTGTTTGTATGTGTGCTAGATACCAAGCATGTCCTAAGGAATCACACTTGCAAGCTGTTAAAAGAATATTTAGATATCTAGTAGGGACATCTAATGTAGGTTTATGGTATTCTAAACAATCTGACATAACTTAATTGCTTATTCCGATGCTGATTTTGCCGGGTGCAAACTCGACAAGAAAAAGCACAAAGTGGCACATGTCAACTCTTGGGTGCCAATTTGGTTTCTTGGTTTAGCAAGAAACAAAATTCAGTTTGCCTTGTCCACAGCTGAGGCTGAGTACATTGCAGCTGGAAGCTGTTTGTGCCCAAGTTCTTTGGATTAAGCCAACAACTTGAAGACCTTCGGTATCAAAATGGATAATATACCAATTAAATGTGATAATACCAAGTGCAATTAACTTAACAAAAAATCTGTCCAACACTCTAAGTCAAAGCATATAGAGATTAGGCATCATTTTATTAGGGATCATGTGCTGAAAAATGATGTGATGATTGAATATGTATGTAACTGAAATCAATTAGCTGATATCTTTACAAAGCCCCTTTGTAAAGAAAGATTCAATTTCTTAAGGAATGCCTTGAGCTTGTATGATCCTAGCAAAATGAGTTGAATTTGTATTGCATTGCTTTGCTACTCAAACTAATAATCAACCTCAAGGTAAACATAAAGTGACAACATGAATTCATCTAAGCTAAATGACGAACTGTTTGACTTTCCGGAGGATGTTACCCTCCCTTGGACTCTTCATGGAGATATTTTCAGAGCCTATTTCATAGGTATTCGAAATTTGGTCAAACAATCCTCATTTCAATATTAATAATTCAAAAATCATTATCAAATTATTATAGGATGTATCATTAAGGGGAGGATCACAAACAAATTCACTCTAAGTTTATCAAAAAAAAAAATCATGTTGATTAGGGTGATTAAACAAAAATTGGGAGAAGATAGAATTCAGTCTGAAATTTTTCAGTGCCGGAGACGTCTCTGGCAAAATCGCAGAGACGTCCCCCCAGGGGAGACGTCTCGCCTTAGTCGCGGAGACGTCTCGGGGACCGAAGGAGGGCTTTTTAAATAGGTCGAAATCGCTCGAGCCGACTCGAGGCTTTCTCCTTCATTCCCGACCAAAACGAAAAACCCTAGCCTCCATTTGCTCTCCACCTCAAATCCTAGCCTCCGTTTGCTCTACATCACAAACCCTAGCATCCATGGCACCAAAGAAGGCTAGGACGACCCGTGGAAGGCGACCTAGGGTAGCGGCCGACGGTGAGGAACGACGGGAAGAACCCTCCGCGCCGTCTCCTCCGGTTGCTCCGCCAACCACGACTATTTCCTGTGCAAATCGCACAGTCACGACAGGAAGGTACATAGATTTCTCCTTTTTAGATCATGAGGGGTTCTCTATTGGAGAGAGACTCCGAGCCCAAGGGTGGGAACACTTTTGTACCCTCAATACCTCGACCTACCCCGGCCTAGTTAGAGAACTTTTTTAGCAATATGGCCTTAGGGACCTAGGGTACACTGGATATGTCCAAGGGACATTAGTAGAAGTCAATGAAGATGTCCTATCCACTGTCTTACAAATTCCTAGGGACGGTGAGGCTCCAACCTCACATCCCCAAAGGGAGTCAGCCCTAAATTTACTTTTAGGAAGAGAGGACTGCGGCCCTCTTGATGTTGTCAATTCCCAGGACCTAAATGCAGAGATGAGACTTCTCTTAAGTATTGTCAACCGGGTCCTATTTCCTAAAACCGGTCGCTTCGATTTTGTTTCGGAGCGAGACTTATTATAATGCACCACATCCTACTAGGGATCCCTCTAAACCTCCCTAGACTCATGCTAAATTACATTGCCCTATGTCATAGGTATTCTAGGTTTAGTATACCCTATGGCATGATCTTTACCTTAATCTTTAAACACTTCAAGGTTCCCATTCCAACAAATGAAACCTGCAAAGCCCTTGAGAAACACCGACTATTACAATGAGGGCACAATGAGAAGAATGGAATTTCACAAGATAGATGGATCGTGGGTCAAGGTACCAAAGAGAAAAACCCAAATCCTAGAGCCTGAGATCCCACATCATGAGTCTGACCATCACTCTCCTCCACCTAGCCACATGGATATCCCTGATATTCCCTCCAGCTCAGCTGGACCTTCCACATCCATGCCACCACCTCCTCCAGTTAGTGGGCCCTCCTTTCTGTCAGAGGATCAGATGCGCACCTTAGCATCTGCCATTTGCCAGCAGATGAGGGAGAGATGAGATCCATGATCTCCACAGAGTTGGCCCCCATCAGAGCTTCACATGACGGGCTTCTACAAGAGATGAAGGATATTAGAAGTCAAATTGAAGCTACAACACAAGAAATAATTGGTGTGGGGTGCCACCCAAACCATCAGATCATTAGAGCTCAAGGACAGCTTGAAGAGCATTTCCCAAGAGTCTTAAAGAGCTAACAAAACCAGATGGCAATGTGAGCACCTTAGTTGCCCAACTCAGAGGAAGAATTGAAATGGCAACTATAGAGTTTGAGGCACTTGTGGCAGGTTTCCCACAAGTCACAGGGAGATCAATTTAAGACCCTCATGGATTCCATCAACACATTCATAGATGCAGCTTGTAAGGTTTATGAACAAAATACAGCTGGTAGGGCCCATGAGCAACGTCGCCGATGATGGATATCTTGTAGGATCTTCTTTTTGTAAAATCCTAGGCTATTTTTGAAACACTTTTGTATTAGAAATCAATACTTGTAATGATTTCTTCTTTTTGACTATGTACTGACTTCAAAGGTTCACAATGATACATGAATACAATCCCTTTTGAAAACTGTGTACATTGCCAACTCTATGTATGTGTTTTCTATGAATGTGAATGTGCCTCTTGATGTGTCATAAGAATCTCATAACATACATTAAGTATTCAGATTTGGCACAACGTATCAAAGCATATGAAACAGGGGGAGCACAACCTGAATATCAAAGGGGAGTAAAATGAACACTGAATATATTGAATATAGAGATAATTTGTCCCCTTCATTGTTGATGACAAAAAGGGGGAGTAGATATTGAATGTAGAGATAGTGAAAGGGGGGAGCAGTTATATATATGGATATTGAATATGGAATGCAAAATTTATAATCATACTCCAAAGTTGATTTAGAAAAGATAAAATTGAAGGAATATTGACCTTAAGATAATTGCCCTTCTGGAAAAGAAAGGGGGAGTCAAAAAGAATCTAGCTTTCAATTATCCTCAGCATCAATACTTCATTTTAACTTGATTCAAATTCAGTTGATATGCTAAAATCATTTAAGAACTATAAAGATCAATCTTATGCACAAGGAAAGAACTGAAAATTGAATACTTTGAGTGATGCACATTATATCTAGTTCTAATCAAAACATTATACTTGTACATCTGATCAAATACTGTGTATATGTTTAAATCTCAAATTTTGCATATACTCAGTGTTTTGTCATCATCAAAAAGGGGGAGATTGTTGACCCCCTAATAGATTTTGATGAATACAAAACACTAGAGTAAAATTCCATTATATCTTAACAATTTAATTGAGGAATTCATGTGTCTTATTAAGAATATTGTTAAGAAATGTCTAGGCAAGTTCCCATAATTTTTATGAATTTATTGAAGAATATTTTGAGTTAAAGAAAACAGATCAGGGACAGCCGAGACGTCTCCGGATAGTTTCAGAGACGTCTCTGGCACAAACAGGAAGAACCGGCACCACTTGGAGACGTCCCGACACCTGCCGAGTCGTCCCCGCGTTAGCGGAGTCGACTCTCTCAGTAGCGGAGTCGACTCTCTCAGTGGCGGCAGAAAGGCAGTTTTCAAGAGATATGCGCGAGACGTCCCCACAGTAAGCCGAGTCGTCCCCGCAAGTAAAAAGGAGACTTCCCGAGTCGTCCCCAAGATAGCGGAGACGGCTCTCTCAGGGTTTTCCAGAGAATGGTTTTTGGGTGATAAAGGAAGCGGAGTCGACCCTGAGACAGTGGAGTCGTCCCCATGCATAAAGTGCAGACAATCCGAGACGTCCCCTGAAGGAGCGGAGTCGACTCTCTCAGGAAATACCAGAGGACATGTTCTTCGGAGATAAAGAAGCGGAGTCGTCCCCAGATCAGCGGAGTCGTCCCCATTCAAAAAGTGCAAACAAGCCGAGACGTCCCCTGAAAGTGCCGAGTCGACCCCAGACAACGGAAAAAGTAAAATCTTGTAGCCGAGACGTCTCCCGTTGAAGCGGAGACGTCCCCGGAGCGACTGGGACGCGACTGACAGCTTTTCAGGTTTGGTTTGAATTTCAAATCCTTCTTTCTTTGTCTCTAACGGCTATATTTGCTTTTTGGGCTATAAAAGGGACCTCTTAAGTGCTTCTCAACAACTCTTCACCAACCTAAAAGCTAGATCATTCAAGAGAGAAGTAAGAAAGAAAAGTTCAAGGGAGTGAGTGCATTCAAGGTGAAGAAATCAAGTGTTTTCAAGCTTCCCAAGTGATTTCAAGCTCAATCACTCTCGTGCGCTTGGGATTCAAAGCTCACACTCAATCCTACGTGCTCCACATCGGAAGAATCAATATCTCCCACGCTTCCAACGGCAAAAGGATTCTTCCGGGTTCTATTGTTCATAATTGCAATATTTGCTTTTTAGAGCTTTTCCTTTCTTTTGTAAACTCTTTCGTTGTGGTGCTTGTTCCCAGTCAAGGGACTTGGAACAAGGAAAAGGCGTCCCAAGCCTAAGTGAAATTGGGGGTTTTAGGGTTCGTTGTTAGCCCGGGGTAAAACAACGAGTTAGGTAGTTCACTCGAAAAACTTGTCGGTTTACCCTCACACGCGTTGCGACGATCGCAGCGGAAAGACGCGCGCGGAGTCGTTCATCTCATGAACGTCCAGAGGAACGTAGATTTCAAAAAAATTCTGAGTTCTCTAACTCAGAAGATCATGAAATCTGAAGGAAAGGATTAAAATTAGATACTTGATTAATTTTCAGATCTACAATTAAAATTATAAGATCAAATCTTTACCTTTGAGCGGGTAGATCTTCACCGCTATTTGATGATCGTGGAAATCAGGTTCGCTTGAAGCCGCACAAGTGTCCGGCCTCTACGGGTATCCACACGAAGATCTGGATTGATCGAGGTTGCGATCTCACCGGGGTGCTAGCTCCCTTGCAGAGATCCCTTTGATGGTTGGAACTTCTCTAAGCAATCAACTCTTGATTGTTTCCAAGAGGAGAAAGAAGGAGAAGGAAGAAACGCTTTCTTTTCTTTTCTTTACCATGGAAGAAGAAGGAGGAAGAGAGAAACACCTTTCTCTCTTTGTTTTCTTCCATGCATCTGATGAAGAGGAGGAAGAATCCAAACATCCTTGCTGCTCCTCTTTTACCTTGCAGATGGAAGAAGGAAGAGAGGGAGAGATGGAGGCCGCTCGCCTAAAAAGAACCACCAAGAATTTATCCCAAAGGGGGCTGCCCCCTTTTTTATTCTTTTTCTTTGAAGCCTTAGGTGTGGACTCCTCCTAGAAGTTAGGAGGAGCCGCACCAATGTTTGGCCAAAACGGGTCTCGCGTCCCGGGCATCCGGGACGCGAGTCCCGTCCATCCGGGTCGCGCATCCCGGTCATTCCGGGATGCGGATCCCGGGAGCATCCGAGGAAGGGAGGGGCTCTTGCCCCTCCCTTCTAATCCTAATCAAATTAGGAATTAGGTGGCCCTTGGTTCATTGAATCTTAATCTAAGTAGAACCCAATTAGTCTCCCTATTTGATTCACATGAATCCTAATCTAATTAGGAGTCATCTTTATCTATTGGACCAAAATTAATTAGGACTCTAGGAATCCTAATCCAATTAGGACTCATATAATTTTAGTCCTAATCCAATTAGGACTTTTATAATTTTAGTCCTAATCCCAATTAGAACTTTAGCAATCCTACTCCAAGTAGGACTCTAATAATTTGAAGTCCTAATCTAATTAGAACTCTAGGTGTCCTACTCCAAGTAGGACTCTTGAACCTTATCATATAAGATCGAGCCCAATTAATTAAGTCCAATTGATTCAATCAAATTGCAATCCAATTACAATTAATTCCTTCTTCAACTCACTAACTCTTAGTGGGTTAAACTAATTATCAATCAAATTGACAATTACAAACTATTGTGATTCCAAATCACAATCCAACCATTAGATCGATCAGATCCTCTATTGTGTGTGACCCCATAGGTTCTATTCTGTCTGGTAGTGAGATATGTTGTGATCCCTATCACAATATCATTGAAACTCCTTTCAATGGGTTGGAACAATTCCAACTCTTCTCATTCGGGTTCACTGATCATCAAGTGAATGCCTCTGAGTCTCACAATCCACCAGTGACACCTAGCAGCATGTAGTGGCAACCCAGCAGAGTAGAATAGATGAACCTCTAGGTGCAGTTAGCGTATGATACAGTCCCTCTATCGTGGATCCGAACAGGATGGAGGTCATGGATAACTCGTCAAACCCCATCATCTGTCATATGTAAAATTTATTCGACTCCAGTTCGAGATTGGAAAACTCTTTTTCCAAAAACTACCTTGGCCAAGGATTTACGAACTCAGTCTCATAAATCACATAGGATCTCTCCTAATCTATCAAGGTCGATAGATTCCATCTAGATGCACCCCTACTCCTGCAATGAACCTACTGCAGCCAATCTGCACCACAAGGACCCAAATGGATAGGGCCCATGTTTATGTGCTCGTCAAACTACAGCAACCTCACTGTAAATAGCCGAGGCATTGCAGGTCAAAGGACCAGTCATACAACTGCAGCATCAAGTAAGTCACTGACGAGTGGATAGACATCCAAGTGACTACTTGCTTGGTCACGCTCAGTACCCTTGTTCTCTAACAAGTACTTACACAATCACTCCAGTGTCCCTACACTGTGGACTCAAGACTCATCCATCTGACTAAGTGATCTGTGCACTAATCTCAGCGGATCGATCACCGTCCCTCGTGATGGATCCATCGATCAGGAGCAATTCAGGAATTAATCACCAATGACACATGCCTCAAATTCTCAACTCTTGAGAATATGCGTCATCATCTTATTAATTCCTTGGACGATTCATGGACGCATAAGAACATGAATGAAAAGAATGCCCATCCTAATAAATTCATTATTAGGTCAAGTACAAATTTATGTCCCAAAACAAAATAATGCGTCAGCCAAATTGGCTTCTAGGGCATATTTCTAACAATCTCCCACTTGCACTAAAGCCAATCAGCCATAAATCTAAGCCCCATCTTCTCAAGATGTGCTTCAATTTTCTGCTGACTTAGCTTCTTAGTGAATGGGTCTACCACGTTGACTGTGGAGTCTACTCTCTATGCCTCTACTTATTTCTTTTCGAGATAGTCGCATATCAGGTTAAACTACCGCTCTATGTGCTTAGACTTCTGGTGAGACCTTGGCTCCTTAGCTAGTGCTATGGTGCCATTGTTATCGCAGTATAATGTTAGATGTATGCCCTAGAAGCCAATTTGGCTGACACATTGTTGATTCTAGGGACATAATTTTGTACTTGACTATTTATTATTGAATAAATAAAAGGCATCTTTTTCATTCATATTGTTTATGTGTCTATGAATCGTCCAAGAAATTAATAAGATGATGATACATATTCTCAAGAGTTGAGAATTTGAGCCATGTATCATTGGTGATTAATTTCTAAATGCTCCTGATCAAAGGATCATCACGAGGACGGTGATCGATCCGATCAGTGCACAGATCACTCTCCTTCTGGATGGACGAGACTTGAGTCCACAGTGTAGGGACACTGAAGTGATAGTGCAGGTGCTTGTTAGAGAACAAGGGTACTGAGCGTGACCAATACAAGAAGTCACTTGGATGTCTATCCACTCGTCAGTGACTTGCTTGATGTTGCAGTAGTGTGACTGGTCCTTTGACCTGCGGTGCTTCGGCTACTCACAGTGAGGTTATTGTAGTTTGACTGCACACATACATGGTCTCTAGCCATATGGGTCCATGCAGTGTAGATTGGCTGCAGTAAGTTCACTGTAGGAGTAGGGTATGCACCTATATGGAATCTATCGACCTTGATAGATAAGGAGAGATCCTATGTGATTTATAAGACTGAGTTCGTAAGACCTCGGCCGGGGCAGTATACACAGTGGAGAAAGAGTTTTTCACTATCGAACTCGAGTCAAATAAATCTTGACATATGACAGACGATGGGGTTTGACGAGTTGTCCATGACCTCCGTCCTGTAGGGATCCACGATAGTAGGACTGTATCACATGTTAACTGCACCTAGAGGTTCATCATTCCATTCTGCTGGGTAGCCACTACATGCTGCTAGGTGTCACTGGTGGATGGTGGGACTTATAGGGATTATCTTGATGATCGATAAACCCTAATGAGTTGAGTTGGAATCGTTCCAACCCATTGAAAGGAGTTTTCAATGATATAGTGATAGAGATCACAATATATCTCACTACCAGTCAGAATAGAACCTATGGGGTCACACACACTAGAAGTATTGACCGATCCGATGGTTGAAATCGTGATTAGGAATCACAAGAAATCAATTTGATTGATAAGAAGTTGAAGAAGAAACAAAGGGAATTAATTAATTAGACTTAAACACAAATCCTACTTCGGGAGGGATTCCTAGAGTCCTAATTGGATTAGGGCTGGGAATCCTAGTTGGAATAGGACTGGAATTCCTACTTGGAATAGGATTCCTACAATCCTAATGAGATTAGGAATTTTGAATTAAAAATTGGATTCCTACTTGGAGTAGAATTCCTAGGAATCCTAATTGGATTAGGACTTCGGATTCAAATCTAATCCTAATTGGATTAGGACTAAATACATCCTAATATGGATTAGGGTTTCTTAAGTCACAATTAATTATTAATCTAATGAATCAATAAGACTCCTAATTGGATTAGGATTGAAGAGTTCAATTGAGTCAAAAATTGATTCAAGTTCTAATTGGATTAGGACTTACCTAGATTGGATCCATTGGTTCACCCTTGGGCTAAACCTAATAGGATTAGGGCTTGACCACATTAGGGCAATGCAAACCCTAATGTGGACTAGGGTTTACCAAGAGGGAGGGGCGCAAGCCCCTCCCCCTTGATCCATTGGTGCGGCACAAGAGAGGGGGCCGGCGCCCCCTCTTTGGAAAGATGTCTAGGGTTCCCTACTTAGTAGGAACCCTAGATGGCTATAAAAGGAGGTGTGAGGCCGGCGCCCTAAGCATAGAAGAACTCCTCCTTCTTCCTTGCCGTGAGCCTCCCTCTCCTCTCTTCTTGTGATCAGCCGCAAGCAAGGAAGACCAAGGCCAAAGGTTGGCGGCATCCTCTTCCTCGCTTCTTCCTTCCAACGCAGGGAAAAGAAAGAAGGCTGCGTGGGGATTCTTCTTCTTCCTCTTCTTCAACCTTCTTCTTCCTCCTCTCAAGCACTTTCAAGAGTTGAAAGAAAGAGAAGAGATCAGCCATCAAAGGAGTCTTTGCAAGGGAGCTAGCACCCCGGGAAGACAAGAAAGCTTTGATCGGTTCTCTACTTCGTGTGGATACCCGTAGAGGCCGGACGTTTGAACGGCTTCAAGCGAACCCTCTCCCATAACCACGAATTCAGATTCGTGGTGATCGTCTACCCGCGCAAGGTGAAGATTTGATCTTCCTATTGTTTTAAAAGCTTTAATTCTTACCTAATTACGAAAGGTCTCGAATCAAGCGTTCATTGCGATGAACGTCGAACCCGTGTATGCCGATTCCGCTGCCATCTGAAAAATTTTTGAAATATCAGCGGCATGGGCGGGTTCCCAACAGTGGTATCAGAGCCTAGGCTTCGTAGATTAAGGTAAGAATTAAATATCTAAAGGCATATTAGATCTGAAAATTAAATGATCATGCATGCTGAAAAATTCTGCATGCAGATTTTTTCAGGGGTGCTGATTTTTTACATGCTGATTTTTATGTGATAAAAAGATGATTCTAATTGCATTGTTAATGGGATTACAAAGTTTAGAATCATGATTAGCATGATCAGCGACCTATGTCATGATATAATCAGTTAGTTTTCAGATCTGAAATTATAATTGTAGCATACGGTGATGATCATAGGATTCAACCCCTTTTGGTATCAAATGTAATGACCTGCGATGTGATCTGCGATGTCATGTAATTTTTCAGATGCTTGCATGCATCTTATTTGATGTTTTGAGAGGCCTGCGTGCCTCCTAAAAGGAGATGTAAATTATTTTTATTTTTATTTTACATCTGGTTGTATTTCTGTGATGTGATGTACATCAACGATCAAGTCGAAGACGATGCATGAGATGAACAGGGGTCTAAGCGGTTGATGGCGATGGGATCAAGAGTTGATCAAGGATCGAATCAAGGAAGCTTGGATCCAATTCAAGAGTTGAAGACCACTTGATCGATTGATGTGCATGTGCTTGTAATACGACCTAATTAGAATCCATGATCATCACCTAGTTAAAGTTTAGCTTTAATTTGATGCCGCGATTATAACTGCCTGCAATGCGCCGTTTGCATGTGATGTGAATGAGAGTCGGGTAGATAGGTCTACATGTGATGTAGCAAACCCAATTGAGACCTAAATTAAAACCTCCTCAATCAAGTCGAGAGTGAACCGACATGAGCAAGTCATATTAGTTTAATTGATCTAATTGGTGTCTAGGAAAGCATGAAAGGTGGTTACTTAATTAGGACCTTACTCTCTGAGTAAGGGGAGCCTCCCACCTGCTTACCTGGCCAATTGTTCGATTACCTCTTATGAAAGGCTCAAGTTGCAAACACTAAGACCTGATTAACCAATATTAAGTCAATAGGTCTTCTACTGTAGTAGAGCTGCTAAGGCCTTTCTGATGTTGACTTGTCTCGGCTGGATACAGTGGTCAAGTTGCATTGGGGGGCTGGACCTCTCTATAGACATGAGATGTTGTAGGATAAAGGTGGGGTTGGGCACCAATAACTGTTAGGTGAGGACCCAATGACGACTTTATTCCTACGGTTATACGGTGGGTCTGACTTAACTAAGAAATGGGACCAATAACTGTTAGGTGAGGTCTTCATGGCTTAGAGACCAAGTTGCACTGCAACATGCTTGAGAAGCATTGTACAAGAGTTGTACACTCATCCATCTATGTGTCACCAATAACTGTTAGGTGAGGTGGCATGTGAATTGGTGGGACCGCAGTACCCACTAGAAACCCTAGTCGTGTGGGATTTCCGTTTTCCTACCAGGGGAGTGTGAGGAATTCGAGAAAATAGTGGGAGTCACATTTGTTCTAAAAGACCTTAGGACAGATTAGGATCAAGTACAAAAGTCTAACTAGAATCTTTACTCTCTGCAGATACAATGTCGGCTTCAAACCCTTTGACCCGTATTCTTGAGACCAACCGACTGACCGGAACCAATTACAAGGACTGGCTTAGAAATCTCAAAATAGTTTTGGACTGTGAGAAGATAGGCTATATACTCGATTCAGATATCCCCACATTACCAGCACGTCCCACTGATGTTCAGCGTGAGATGCATAAAAAGTGGTTGGACGATGACATTAGAGTAAAATGCTATATGATGGCATCTATGTCTAATGAACTCCAATCCCAGCATGAAAATATAAAGACTGCTAGGGACATACTGGCACACCTACAAGAGTTGTATGGTGAGCAGAGTCGCACAGCTCGTTTTGAAGTGTCCAAGAGGCTTTTCAAAGCGAAGATGCGCGAAGGGCAGTCTGTCCATGATCACGGTCTGACCATGATCAAGGACCTAGAGGAGCTTGAGAAGCTCGGTATGGACATGCACAAGGAATTGCAAGTGGATTTGATCCTACAGTCACTTCCTGATTCATTTGGTCAGTTTATAGTAAACTACCACATGAATAAGATTGAATGCACTAAGACTGAACTAATCAACATGTTGGTAACTGCTGAGGGAGCCTTGAAAGGTTCAAGGGGCAATGTCCTCGCTGCTGAGTTGACTTCTGGTTCCAAGAGAAAGTCTACTTGGAAGAAAAAGAAGCCTGCAAAGAAGCAGAAGAAAGACAAGAAGCCAAAGAAGGAAGTTCAAAAGAAAAAGGCTAACGACAAAGGAAAATGTTTCCACTGCAATGTCGAAGGCCACTGGAAGAGAAACTGTCCTTCATACCTCGAGAGCCTGAAGAACAAGAAAGGTGACACACCTTCAGAAGGTATAGACTTGCTCATTATTGAAACTAATCTAACGGTTTCTTCTACTTCTAGTTGGGTTATAGATTCTGGTTCTAGTGCTCATTTGTGCACTACCATGCAGGGTCTAAAGGAAAGTAGAAGGCTGGCGGAAGGTGCGGTAACCCTTCGGGTTGGCAACGGGGCAAAAGTTGCTGCTGTGGCTGTGGGCACCTACCATCTGCGACTACCGTCTGGATTTAGTTTAATACTTAGAGACTGCTATTATGTACCTGTTGCTAGCAGAAATTTGATTTCTGTTTCATGTCTAGCACAGGAAGGTCATGTTTTTACATTTGACAAAGACTGCTGTTCTATTTATTTGAGAAATAAAATAGTCGCACGTGGTTTTATGATTGACAGTCTCTACCATTTACATATGGATGTATCTGTGAATGTTACCGAGCAAGATGTGAGTGCCAAAGGATCCAAAAGATCCAGAGATGAGATAAACCAAAGATATTTATGGCACCTCAGACTTGGCCATATTGGAGAAGATAGAATGAACAAAATGGATAAAGATGGGCTCTTAGGCTCATTGACTTCCGAGTCATATCCAGTTTGCGAGTCCTGTCTTCAAGGAAAGATGGCCAGACTACCCTTTGTAGGACATGGGGAGAGGACCACTGAAATACTTACCCCAGTACATACAGATGTATGTGGCCCATTCGATGTGCTAGCCAGGGGACGTTATTCTTACTTCATTACCTTTACCGATGATTATTCACGGTATGGGTATGTGTATCTTATGAGACACAAGTCTGAATCCTTTGAAAAGTTCAAAGAGTTCAAGAATGAAGTAGAAAAACAAACTGGAAAACCTCGTAAGGCTCTTCGATCAGATCGAGGAGGAGAATACCTTAGTGGAGAATTCCGGGACTATCTCAAAGAAAACGGCATAGTCTCACAATGGACACCTCCGGGTACACCTCAACTCAACGGGGTGTCAGAGAGGAGAAATCGGACCCTATTGGATATGGTCAGGTCCATGATGAGCTTCACTGATTTACCTATGTTCCTTTGGGGAGATGCCTTACTCACAGCGATTTATTTATTGAATAGAGTTCCCTCTAAATCCGTTCCTACCACACCGTATGAGATATGGCATGGTAAGAAACCAAGTCTGGGTCATCTCAAGATTTGGGGATGTCCGGCCCACGTCAAGCGACTACAGGCGAACAAGTTAGAGGCTAGGACCATAAGTGCTCGTTTTATAGGATATCCTAAAGAGTCATTAGGATACAATTTTTACGTCTCAGAGGATCACAATGTGTTTGTGAGCCGTCATGCCATCTTCTTTGAAAATCAGTTTATCCTTGATAGAGGCAGTGGGAGGAAAATTGAGCTTGAAGAGAAAGTCTCTGAAAAGCAACGAGTCATGGATCCTATAGAACCTATTCATAAGGAGCCAGTACACGATGTCCCTCAACCACCTCGTAGATCTAGTAGGGTCTCCCATCCTCCCGATAGATACTTAGGTATACTAGAAGAGGATACAGAGGAAATGTTCCTAGTGGGGGATAGGGATCACATACAGGATCCCAAAACCTACAACGAGGCGATATCTGATATCGATTCCGAGAAATGGCTGGAAGCTATGAAGTCAGAGATAGACTCCATGCATTCCAACCAAGTCTGGACCTTAGTAGATCCACCAGAAGGTATTGTACCTATTGGATGCAAATGGATCTACAAAAGGAAGATAGGTTCGGATGGAGAGGTAGAGACCTATAAGGCAAGGCTTGTGGCGAAAGGGTATAGTCAGCGCGAAGGCATTGACTATCAGGAGACCTTTTCACCTGTAGCCATGCTAAAATCCATCCGAACATTGCTTGCCATTGCAGCATTTCATGATTATGAAATCTGGCAGATGGATGTGAAAACTGCTTTCCTGAATGGATATCTTGATGAAGATATCTATATGGAACAGCCTTTGGGTTTCACTTCCAGTGATAGAGATCACAAGGTCTGCAAGCTGCAAAGGTCCATCTATGGACTAAAGCAAGCATCTCGGAGTTGGAACACTCGTTTCGATGATACAATCAAAACGTTTGATTTCATCAAAAACGAGGAGGAACCATGTGTTTATAAAAAGGTTAGTGGGAGTGCTGTCGCTTTTCTCGTACTGTACGTAGATGACATTCTCCTGATTGGGAATGATATTCCCATGCTAACCTCGGTCAAGGTCTGGTTGTCAAAAGAATTCTCCATGAAAGACCTTGGGGAAGCATCCTATATTTTGGGAATAAAGGTCTATAGAGATAGATCTAAAAGGATGCTTGGCCTGTCACAGAAAATGTACATAGAGGAGGTGCTGAAGAGGTTCAGCATGGAAAACTCCAAGAGGGGTCTTTTACCCCTAAGGCATGGAATTCATCTCTCCAAGAAGATGTGCCCCAACACACCTGAGGAGATTCAACGCATGAGCAAGATTCCTTATGCATCGGCAATAGGAAGCCTCATGTATGCCATGCTATGTACACGACCTGATATAGCTCTTGCTGTGAGTGTCACAAGCAGATATCAGTCGAATCCAGGTGAAGAACACTGGACAGCTGTGAAGAATATTCTTAAGTACTTGAGAAGAACTAAAGATTTATTCTTGGTTTTTGGAGGATCATCAGAGTTAAAGGTAGAAGGGTACACAGATTCAGACTTCATGACTGATGTCGATGACAGAAAGTCAACATCTGGATACGTGTTCTTGTGCAATGGTGGTACGGTGAATTGGAAGAGTTCTAAACAACCGATCATTGCTGATTCGACTATGGAAGCCGAATACATCGCCGCCTCTGAAGCTGCTAAGGAAGGCTTCTGGTTCAAGAAATTCATTGCAGAGCTGGATGTGATGACATCAGATGCCATAACACTCTACTGCGATAACAATGGCGCCATAGCCCTTGCTAAGGAGCCAAGGTCTCATCAGAAGTCTAAGCATATAGAGCGGCGCTTTCACCTCATACGCGACTATGTGGAGAAGAAATATGTAGAGGTGCAGAGAGTAGACTCCGCGGATAACGTGGCAGACCCTTTCACTAAGCAGCTGAGTCAGCAAAAGACTGAAGCCCACCTTGAGAAGATGGGCCTAAGATATATGACCAATTGGCTTTAGTGCAAGTGGGAGATTGTTAGATGTATGCCCTAGAAGCCAATTTGGCTGACACATTGTTGATTCTAGGGACATAATTTTGTACTTGACTATTTATTATTGAATAAATAAAAGGCATCTTTTTCATTCATATTGTTTATGTGTCTATGAATCGTCCAAGAAATTAATAAGATGATGATACATATTCTCAAGAGTTGAGAATTTGAGCCATGTATCATTGGTGATTAATTTCTAAATGCTCCTGATCAAAGGATCATCACGAGGACGGTGATCGATCCGATCAGTGCACAGATCACTCTCCTTCTGGATGGACGAGACTTGAGTCCACAGTGTAGGGACACTGAAGTGATAGTGCAGGTGCTTGTTAGAGAACAAGGGTACTGAGCGTGACCAATACAAGAAGTCACTTGGATGTCTATCCACTCGTCAGTGACTTGCTTGATGTTGCAGTAGTGTGACTGGTCCTTTGACCTGCGGTGCTTCGGCTACTCACAGTGAGGTTATTGTAGTTTGACTGCACACATACATGGTCTCTAGCCATATGGGTCCATGCAGTGTAGATTGGCTGCAGTAAGTTCACTGTAGGAGTAGGGTATGCACCTATATGGAATCTATCGACCTTGATAGATAAGGAGAGATCCTATGTGATTTATAAGACTGAGTTCGTAAGACCTCGGCCGGGGCAGTATACACAGTGGAGAAAGAGTTTTTCACTATCGAACTCGAGTCAAATAAATCTTGACATATGACAGACGATGGGGTTTGACGAGTTGTCCATGACCTCCGTCCTGTAGGGATCCACGATAGTAGGACTGTATCACATGTTAACTGCACCTAGAGGTTCATCATTCCATTCTGCTGGGTAGCCACTACATGCTGCTAGGTGTCACTGGTGGATGGTGGGACTTATAGGGATTATCTTGATGATCGATAAACCCTAATGAGTTGAGTTGGAATCGTTCCAACCCATTGAAAGGAGTTTTCAATGATATAGTGATAGAGATCACAATATATCTCACTACCAGTCAGAATAGAACCTATGGGGTCACACACACTAGAAGTATTGACCGATCCGATGGTTGAAATCGTGATTAGGAATCACAAGAAATCAATTTGATTGATAAGAAGTTGAAGAAGAAACAAAGGGAATTAATTAATTAGACTTAAACACAAATCCTACTTCGGGAGGGATTCCTAGAGTCCTAATTGGATTAGGGCTGGGAATCCTAGTTGGAATAGGACTGGAATTCCTACTTGGAATAGGATTCCTACAATCCTAATGAGATTAGGAATTTTGAATTAAAATTGGATTCCTACTTGGAGTAGGATTCCTAGGAATCCTAATTGGATTAGGACTTCGGATTCAAATCTAATCCTAATTGGATTAGGACTAAATACATCCTAATATGGATTAGGGTTTCTTAAGTCACAATTAATTATTAATCTAATGAATCAATAAGACTCCTAATTGGATTAGGATTGAAGAGTTCAATTGAGTCAAAATTGATTCAAGTTCTAATTGGATTAGGACTTACCTAGATTGGATCCATTGGTTCACCCTTGGGCTAAACCTAATAGGATTAGGGCTTGACCACATTAGGGCAATGCAAACCCTAATGTGGACTAGGGTTTACCAAGAGGGAGGGGCGCAAGCCCCTCCCCCTTGATCCATTGGTGCGGCACAAGAGAGGGGGCCGGCGCCCCCTCTTTGGAAAGATGTCTAGGGTTCCTACTTAGTAGGAACCCTAGATGGCTATAAAAGGAGGTGTGAGGCCGGCGCCCTAAGCATAGAAGAACTCCTCCTTCTCCTTGCCGTGAGCCTCCCTCTCCTCTCTTCTTGTGATCAGCCGCAAGCAAGGAAGACCAAGGCCAAAGGTTGGCGGCATCCTCTTCCTCCCTTCTTCCTTCCAACGCAGGGAAAAGAAAGAAGGCTGCGTGGGGATTCTTCTTCTTCCTCTTCTTCAACCTTCTTCTTCCTCCTCTCAAGCACTTTCAAGAGTTGAAAGAAAGAGAAGAGATCAGCCATCAAAGGAGTCTTTGCAAGGGAGCTAGCACCCCGGGAAGACAAGAAAGCTTTGATCGGTTCTCTACTTCGTGTGGATACCCGTAGAGGCCGGACGTTTGAACGGCTTCAAGCGAACCCTCTCCCATAACCACGAATTCAGATTCGCGGTGATCGTCTACCCGCGCAAGGTGAAGATTTGATCTTCCTATTGTTTTAAAAGCTTTAATTCTTACCTAATTACGAAAGGTCTCGAATCAAGCGTTCATGCGATGAACGTCGAACCCGTGTATGCCGATTCCGCTGCCATCTGAAAAATTTTTGAAATATCAGCGGCATGGGCGGGTTCCCAACAGTATAGTGTTATAGCATCGGATGACATTACACCTAATTCTGCAATAAACTTCTTAATCCAGAAGGTTTCCACTGCACCCTTAGAGGTGGCGATACATTCAGTTTTTAAGGTAGAATCTGTAATGATCGATTGTTTGGAACTCTTCCAAATTACCGAACACCATTGCACATATTCTAATGTAGACTTTCTATCATCAAATGTGTGTATCCTTCTACCTTTAACTCTGATCTTCTCCTAAAGACCAAGAACATGTCCTTAGTTCTTCTCAAGTACCTACGACTGTTCTTCACAGCTATCCAGTGCTCGTTGCCTGGATTTGACTGATATATGCTCGTGACACTCACAGCATGTGCTATATCAGGTCATGTACATAGCATGGCATACATGAGGCTCCCTATAGCCAAAGCATAAGGGATCTTGCTCATCCGCTAAATCTCTTCAGATGTGTTGGGGCACATCTTCTTAGAGTGATTTATCCCATGCCTAAGGAGTAATAATCTCCTTTCAGAGGTTTCCATGCCGAACCTCTTCAGCACTCCCTCTATGTACATATTCTGTGATAGGACAAGCATCCTTTTAGATATATCTTTATAGACCTTAATTTCCAAAATATATGATACTTTCCCAAGGTCTTTCATAGATAATTTCTTAGACAACCATACCTTGACTTTAGTTAGCATGGGAATATCATTCCCAACAAGAAGGATATCATCCGCGTACAATACGAGAAATACAATAGCCCTCCCACTAACCTTCTTATAAACACATGGTTCCTCTTCGTTCTTGATGAAATCAAACGATTTGATTACATCGTTGAAATGAGTTTTCCAACTCCGAGATGCTTGCTTTAGTCCATAGATGGATATTTGCAGTTTACAGACCTTGTGATCACCATCACAATATCATGATATGCTGCAACAGCGAGCAATATTTGAATAGACTTCAGCATGGCTACAGGTGAAAAGGTATCCTGATAATCAATGCCTTCGTATCGATTATAACCTTTTGCTACTAGCCTTGCCTTATAGGTCTCTACCTAGCCATTCAAACCTTTTTGTCCTTTTGTAAATCTAATTACAACCAATAGGTACTATACCTTCTGGTGGATCTACTAAGGTCCAGACTTGGTTGGAATGCATGGAGTCCATCTCTGACTTCATTGCTTCCAACCATTGCTCAGAATCGATGTCTAACATCGCCTCGTTGTAGGTATTGGGATCCTTACCTTGATCCCTATCTCCCATGGAACACTTCCTCTTCATCCTCTGTAAGCATACCTAAGTACCTTTCAGGAGGATGGAAGATCCTACTAAACTTACGAGGTGGAGGAGATACAACATGTACTGGCTCACTACGAATAGGTTCTATAGGCACAATGACTCGTTGCTCTTCAGAGACTTTCTCTTCGAGCTCAATTTTTCTCCCACTGCCTCTATCAAGGATAAACTATTTTTCAATGTAGATTGCATGTCGGCTCACAAACACTTTGTGATCCATTGGGATGGAAAAATCGTATCCTAATGACTCTTTAGGATATCCAATAAAACGAGTATTAATTGTCTTATCCTCTAACTTGTCCGCCTGTTGTCGCTTGATGTGGGCCGGACATCCTCAAATCTTGAGATAACTAAAACTTGGCTTCTTACCATGTCATATCTCATACGGTATGGTAGGAACAGATTTAGAGAAAATTCTATTCAATAAGTAAATAGCTGAAAATAGGGTATCTCGCTAAAGAAACAAGGGTAAATCAGTGAAGCTCATCATGGACCTGACCATATCCAATAGGGTCTGATTCTCCTTCTCAGACACCCCGTTGAGCTGAGATGTACCAGGAGGGGTCCATTGTGAAACTATACCATTCTTCTTGAGATAATCTCGGAACTCTCCACTAAGGTGTTTACCTTCTCGATCCGATCGAAGAACCTTAATGAGTTTTCCTATTTGTTTTTCTACTTCATATCCGAACTCTTTGAACTTTTCAAAAGCTTCAGATTTGTGTCTCATACACATATCAATACCGTGAGTAATCATCGGTAAATGAAGTAAACAATTATTTTTCCTAGCTTGCACATCGAATGGGCTACACACGTCAGTGTGTACTAGGATAAGTATTTCAGTGGACCTCTTTCCGTGTCCTACAAAGGGTAATTTGGCCATCTTTCCTTGAAGGTAGGATTCACAAATCGGATATGACTTGGAAGTCAATGAGTCGAAAGCCCATGTTTCTCTATCTTCTCCTATATGGCCAAGCCTGAGGAGCCACAAATACTTTAGATTTATCTCATCTCTAGATCTTTTGGATCCTATGGTACTCACTATTTGCTCAGATAATTTTACAGGTACATCCAAATGTAAGTGATAGAGACTGTCAATCATAAACCACGTGGAACCAATTTATTTCTCAAATAAATGGAACAGCAGTCTTATAAAAATCTTTTTGTGCTAAACAAGATACAGAAATCAAATTTCTGCTAGCAGTAGGTAACAGTTCCTAAGTATCCTGAGCATATCTGACATACCTTCTTAAGGTGTGTCACCCTTTCTTGCTTTTTATGCTTCCCATGTATGTAGGACAGTTCCTCTTGCAATGGCCGTCCACAATGCAATGAAAATACTTTCCCTTGCAATCGGCCCTTTTCTTGGAACTTTTTTACTTGGCCTTTTCCTGGTCTTCTGCTTCTTCGCAGGCTTCTTCTTCTTCCAGGTAGACTCTCTCTTGGAAGTAGAAGCCAACTCGACAGCGAAAACTATGCCCCTTGAACTCTTCAAGGTTCCTAAGGTAGTTACCAATTTATTTAACAATTCTGTTTTAGTGCATACAGTCTTGTTCATATGATAGTTTACTATAAACTGTTCATATGAAGCTGGAAGGGATTGCGGGATCAAATCCGTTTGCAATTTCTTGTGCATGGTCATGCCGAGCTTCTCAAGCTCCTCAAAATCCTTTATCATGGTCAAACTATGATTATGGACGAACTGCCCTTCGCGTATCTTGGCCTTGAAGAGCCTTTTAGACACTTCAAACCATGCTGCGCGACTCTGTTCACCCTACAACTCTTGCATGTGATTCAATATATCCCCGGCAGTCTTCATGTTCTCATGCTGGCATTAAAGTTCATTGGACATTGATGCCATTATATAGCACCTAATTTTATTGTCATTGTTCGTCCACTTGACATGCATCTTATGCTGATCAGTGATCAGACGGACTGGTAATGCAGAAAATTCATGGTCTAGCACACACCCTAATTTCACACAATTTAAAACTATTTTGAAATTGCAGAGCCAGTCTTTATAATTGGGTTTGGTCAAACGGTGGTTCTTTAGGATATGAGTTAAGAGTTTGGAAGCTGACTTTATAATCCTCAGAGAGTAAAAATTCTAGTTAGAATTTTGTACTTGAACTCTATTTGTTTTAAGGACATTTAAAACAAACACCTCCCACTATTTTCTCGAATCTCTTACACTCCTCCGGTAGAGAAACGGAAACCTGCGACTCTAGATTTCAAGTGGGGTGCTACGGTCCCACCAATTTACATGCCACCTCACCTAACAGTTATTGATGACACATAAATGATAAGTGTACAACTCTTTGTACAATGCTTCTCAAGCAAGTTGTAGCCTACTTGGTCTCCAAGTCATAAGAACCTCACCTAACAGTTATTGGTCCCGTTCCTTGGTTAAGTCAGACCCACCGTAATTCCCGCAGAAGTAAAGTCGTCATTGGGCCCTCACCTAACAGTTATTGGTACCCAACCCCACCTCTACCCCACAACATCTCATGCCAATAGAGAGGTCCAGTCCCCCGATGCAACTTGCCCACTGTATCCAGCCGAGACAAATCAACGCCGGAAAGACCTTAGCAACTCTACTACGGTGGAAGACCTTAAGACTTAATATTAGGTAATCTAGTCTTAGTGATTCCAACTTTGAGCTATTCATAGGAGGTAATCGATCAATTGGCCAGGTAAGCAGGTGGGAGGCTCCCCTTACTCAGAGAGTAAAGTCCTAATTAAGTAACCACCTTTAATGCTTTCCTAGACACCAATTAGATCAATTAATCAAATATGGCTAGCTCAATGCATCGTTCACTCTCGACTGATTGAGGAGGTTTTAGGTCTCAAAGGATTTGCATTTAATGTAACAATCTATCCCAAACCAAATGTTATATAATTACATCTTATGTAAATGTTACATTGGTTCAAGTTTACATCCTATGTAAATATGAAACTCTTTCATATATTATGTGATTACATCTTATGTAAATGACATAATTGTTTCAATTTACATCTTATGTAAATGTCCTATTTTTAAGAATTTTATTACATCTCATGCAAATAAATTTTGTTTAACTAATACATACATCTCATGCATACATTTTAAACACATCCTCAAACAGGGGTCGACTCATGTATGCTTGGAGTCAACTCGAGTTAACCTTAAGTCGACTCGAGTTGACATCCTTTAATTATCATGAATCCATGATTTGATCATATCTTATTCATCTCATGCATATATAATTTTCCTTTTAAGCATAGGCATAAACAGGAAAATATATTTTTATGATCATGAATCCATGATTGATTCTTATCACATGCATCTCATGCATATAATTTCAGATCTGATAATTTTAATTTTAATCATGCTACCAACTGAATCTCTGATTATACAAGACATGATTTTTAATTATTTCAATCTCATTGTAATTTAAAATCAACATGCAACATCATAAGAATAAAAATCAGCATGCTGAAATTTCTGAAATCTGAAATTTCAGCACGCAGAAAATTTCAGCAAGCATGAATATTAAAATTCAGATCTAATAAAATCCTAATCAAGTCTATTAATGTTAATCTTAATCCTAAAAAAAAAACTTGGCTCTGATACCACTGTCAGTTTACCCTCACACGCGTTGCGACGATCGCAGCGGAAAGACGCGCGCGGAGTCGTTCATCTCATGAACGTCCAGAGGAACGTAGATTTCAAAAAAATTCTGAGTTCTCTAACTCAGAAGATCATGAAATCTGAAGGAAAGGATTAAAATTAGATACTTGATTAATTTTCAGATCTACAATTAAAATTATAAAGATCAAATCTTTACCTTTGAGCGGGTAGATCTTCACCGCTATTTGATGATCGTGGAAATCAGGTTCGCTTGAAGCCGCACAAGTGTCCGGCCTCTACGGGTATCCACACGAAGATCTGGATTGATCGAGGTTGCGATCTCACCGGGGTGCTAGCTCCCTTGCAGAGATCCCTTTTGATGGTTGGAACTTCTCTAAGCAATCAACTCTTGATTGATTCCAAGAGGAGAAAGAAGGAGAAGGAAGAAACGCTTTCTTTTCTTTTCTTTACCATGGAAGAAGAAGGAGGAAGAGAGAAACACCTTTCTCTCTTTGTTTTCTTCCATGCATCTGATGAAGAGGAGGAAGAATCAAACATCCTTGCTGCTCCTCTTTTACCTTGCAGATGGAAGAAGGAAGAGAGGGAGAGATGGAGGCCGCTCACCTAAAAAGAACCACCAAGAATTTATCCCAAAGGGGGCTGCCCCCTTTTTTATTCTTTTTCTTTGAAGCCCTAGGTGTGGACTCCTCCTAGAAGTTAGGAGGAGCCACACCAATGTTTGGCCAAAACGGGTCTCGCGTCCCGGGCATCCGGGACGCGAGTCCCGTCCATCCGGGTCGCGCATCCCGGTCATCCGGGATGCGGATCCCGGGAGCATCCGAGGAAGGGAGGGGCTCTTGCCCCTCCCTTCTAATCCTAATCAAATTAGGAATTAGGTGGCCCTTGGTTCATTGAATCTTAATCTAAGTAGAACCCAATTAGTCTCCCTATTTGATTCACATGAATCCTAATCTAATTAGGAGTCATCTTTATCTATTGGACCAAAATTAATTAGGACTCTAGGAATCCTAATCCAATTAGGACTCATATAATTTTAGTCCAATCCAATTAGGACTTTTATAATTTTAGTCCTAATCCAATTAGAACTTTAGCAATCCTACTCCAAGTAGGACTCTAATAATTTGAAGTCCTAATCTAATTAGAACTCTAGGTGTCCTACTCCAAGTAGGACTCTTGAACCTTATCATATAAGATCGAGCCCAATTAATTAAGTCCAATTGATTCAATCAAATTGCAATCCAATTACAATTAATTCCTTCTTCAACTCACTAACTCTTAGTGGGTTAAACTAATTATCAATCAAATTGACAATTACAAACTATTGTGATTCCAAATCACAATCCAACCATTAGATCGATCAGATCCTCTATTGTGTGTGACCCCATAGGTTCTATTCTGTCTGGTAGTGAGATATGTTGTGATCCCTATCACAATATCATTGAAACTCCTTTCAATGGGTTGGAACAATTCCAACTCTTCTCATTCGGGTTCACTGATCATCAAGTGAATGCCTCTGAGTCTCACAATCCACCAGTGACACCTAGCAGCATGTAGTGGCAACCCAGCAGAGTAGAATAGATGAACCTCTAGGTGCAGTTAGCATATGATACAGTCCCTCTATCGTGGATCCGAACAGGATGGAGGTCATGGATAACTCGTCAAACCCCATCATCTGTCATATGTAAAATTTATTCGACTCCAGTTCGAGATTGGAAAACTCTTTTTCCAAAAACTACCTTGGCCAAGGATTTACGAACTCAGTCTCATAAATCACATAGGATCTCTCCTAATCTATCAAGGTCGATAGATTCCATCTAGATGCACCCCTACTCCTGCAATGAACCTACTGCAGCCAATCTGCACCACAAGGACCCAAATGGATAGGGCCCATGTTTATGTGCTCGTCAAACTACAGCAACCTCACTGTAAATAGCCGAGGCATTGCAGGTCAAAGGACCAGTCATACAACTGCAGCATCAAGTAAGTCACTGACGAGTGGATAGACATCCAAGTGACTACTTGCTTTGGTCACGCTCAGTACCCTTGTTCTCTAACAAGTACTTACACAATCACTCCAGTGTCCCTACACTGTGGACTCAAGACTCATCCATCTGACTAAGTGATCTGTGCACTAATCTCAGCGGATCGATCACCGTCCCTCGTGATGGATCCATCTATCAGGAGCAATTCAGGAATTAATCACCAATGACACATGCCTCAAATTCTCAACTCTTGAGAATATGCGTCATCATCTTATTAATTCCTTGGACGATTCATGGACGCATAAGAACATGAATGAAAAGAATGCCCATCCTAATAAATTCATTATTAGGTCAAGTACAAATTTATGTCCCAAAATAAAATAATGCGTCAGCCAAATTGGCTTCTAGGGCATATTTCTAACAAAACTACCGGATTGTAGGGTTTGTTGTGAGCCCGGTGTAAAACAACGAGTTGGGTAGTAAACTCGCAAAACTACCGTACTGTAATCGTGGATTATAGTGAAAATTCCCAAAGGTGATTTAGGGAGTGGATGTAGGAGCAGTGGAAGCTCCGAACCACTGTAAAACCTTGTGTTTGCGATTGACCTTTCTCATTCCTCCTTCTTTACCTTTGTGCATATATTCGTGTGTTTTATTTTAATTAGTCAAAAGTTTTTAAAACACCCAATTCACCCCCCTCTTGGGTGACCATCTCTGGGCAACAACCATAGCAACTCCAATTTTGGGCGTTCTCGGCTAAGTCAACAAGAAATTCATAGGCTTGATCCGGGGTTTGGTTCATGAACCTACCTTTGTGCATGGACTCGATCATGTTTCTATGTGCCGGAGGTAGTCCTTTGTAAAAGAAATGTTCTAGATCAGCCTTGTCAATCCCATGGTGCGGGCACTTGACCAAAAGATCATGGAATCTTTTTCAAAGTTGGAAAAATTCCTTCTCAGATTTTCCTCTAAAAGTTCTTATGACATCCTTAATTTTTTCTGTTTTAATCATGGGGTAAAATTTTGTCATGAACTTCCTAGATAGTTTGTTCCCATGATGTGATGGAATTTGAAGCAAGGGAATACAACCATGCAGCAGCACGATCCTCTAAAGTCATGGAAAACAACCTTAATTTAATACCCTCTTTATCTAAGTTTTGATTTCTAAACGTTTGACAGATTGTCAAAAATTTGTTTAGATGAATGTAGGGTTGTTCACTCTCGAACCCATGAAACTTGGGTAACATATTTATTGTTGCAGCCCGAATCTCGAATTGGGCTGCATTATTAATTGGTAATACTATGCAAGTAGGGGGACTAGCAGATGCGGGTGCAAACAACTCATTCAAGGTTCTGATATGTTCATGTTAGAAGTATGCCCTAGAAGCCAATTTGGCTGACGCATTATTTTATTCTGGAACATAAATTTGTACTTGACCTATTTAAGTTGGGCATTCTTTTCATTCATGTTCTTATGTGTCCATGAATCATCCAAGGAATTAATAAGATGATGACACATATTCTCAAGAGTTGAGAATTTGAGGTATGTGTCATTGCTGATTAATTTCTGAATTGCTCCTGATCGATGGATCATCACGAGGACGGTGATTGATCCGCTGAGATTAGTGCACATATTGCTTTCTTTGATGGACGAGTCTTGAGTCCACAGTGTAGGGACACTGGAGCAATTGTGTAAGTGCTTGTTAGAGAACAAGGGTACTGAGCGTGACCAAGACAAGAAGTCACTTGGATGTCTATCCACTCGTCAGTGACTTACTTGATGTTGCAGTAGTGTGACTGGTCCTTTGACCTGCGATGCTTCGGCTACTCACAGTGAGGTTATTGTAGTTTGACTGCACGTATACATGGTCTCTAGCCATTTGGGTCCATGCAGTGTAGATTGGCTGCAGTAGGTTCACTGTAGGAGTAGGATATGCATCTATAAGGAATCTATCAACCTTGATAGATAAGGAGAGATCCTATGTGATTTATAAGACTGAGTTCGTAAGACCTCGGCCGGGGCAGATTGTATAGTGGAGAAAGAGTTTTCTACTCTCGAACTTAAGTCGAATAAATCTTGACATATGACAGACGAAGGGGTTTGACGAGTTATCCATGACCTCCGTCTTGTAGGGATCCACGATAGAAGGACTGTATCATATGATAACTGCACTTAGAGGTTCATCATTCTATTCTGCTGGGTAGCCACTACATACTGCTAGGTGTCACTGGTGGATGGTGGGACTCATAGGGATTATCTTGATGATCGATAATCCTTAATGAGTAGAGTTGGAATCATTCCGACTCATTGAAAGGAGTTTTCAATGATATTGTGATAGAGATCACAATATATCTCACTACCAGTCAGAGTAGAACCTATGGGATCACACACACTAGAGACATTGACCGATCCGATGGTTGAATCGTGATTAGGAATCACAAGTAATCAATTCGATTGATAATAAGTTGAAGAAGGAACAAAGGGAATTAATTAATTGGACTTGAAACAAGAGTCCTACTTGGCGTTGGATTCTTGGAGTCCTAATTGGATTAGGACTAGAATTCCTACTTGGAATGAGATTCCTACTTGGACTTGGAATCCTATTTGGAGTAGGACTAGGATTCCTACATGGAGTAGGATTCTTATAATCCTAATGAGATTAGGAGTTTTGAATTAAATTTGGATTCCTACTTGGAGTAGGATTTCTAGAGTCCTAATCGGATTAGGACTTCGAATTCAAATTAGAGTCCTAATTGGATTAGGACTAGAATTAAATAAATCCTAATGGGATTAGGACTTCTTAAGTCCCAATTAATTATTAATCTAATGAATCAAGATGACTCCTAATTAGATTAGGATTGAAGGTTTCAATTGAGTCATGGCTCATCAAGTTCTAATTAGATTAGGACTTACCTAGATTAAAACCCAAATTGGTTCACCCTTAGTCCAAACCTAATTAGATTAGGACCTAACCAAGAGTGACCTTCCTAATCCTCCTTAGAGGAGGATTAGGTTAACCATGAAGGAGGGGCACACGCCCCTCCTCCTTTTCCTTGCTTGGTGCGACAAAGAAGAGGGGCCGGCGCCCCTCTTAGAATTTAATCAAGGAGCTTCGACAAAGTAGGAGCTCCACATGCTATTTAAGAGGAGGCGTGGGGCTGACCTAGGGCATTCATTGAAGCCCTCTCCCTCTCCAATTCGTGGCCCCCTCTCCTCCCCTTTCCTTGGTTCAGCCGCAAGCAAAGGAAGAAAAAGAAAGGTGGCCTCTTCATCCTCCCTTCTTCCTTCCAACGCAGGGAAAAGAAAGAAGGCTGCAGGGACTTTGATCTTCTTCCTTTCTTCATCCTTCTTCTTCCTCCTCCCAAGCACAATCAAGGGTTGATTAAAAGGGAGGACATTAGCCATCAAAGTTATCTCTGCAAGGGAGCTAGCACCCCGGGGAGATAGAAAGCTTGGATCGGTTCCTGCTTCGTGTGGATACCCGTAGAGGCCGGGCACTTGAACGGCTTCAAGCGAACCTTCATCCAAAAACCACGATCATCAGTTTGCGGTGATCATCTACCCACACAAGGTGAAGATATGATCTTCTAATATTTTTTAAAAAATTTTTAATCCTTATCTATTTACGAACGGTTTTAAACAACGTTCATGTGATGAACGGTTGATCCCGCGCATGCCTCTTCCGCTGCATCTGAAATTTTTGAAATTTTTCTGCGGCATGGGCGGGTATTCTAACAGTGGTATCAGAGCCTAGGCATCATAGATTAAGGTAAGGATTAATTATTCATAGGCTTATTAGATCTGAAATTTAAATGATTATGCATGCTGAAAATTTTCTGCATACAGATTTTTTCTAGGATGCTGATTTTTGCATGCAGATTTTTATGTGATAAAAGGATGATTCTAATTGCATTGTTAATGGGATACAAAGTTTAGAATCATGATTAGCATGATCAGCAACCTATGTCATGAGATAATCAGTTAGATTTCAGATCTGAAAATTATAATTGTTGCATGTGGTGATGATCATAGGATTCAAACCCTTTTGGTATCAAATGTAATGACCTGCGATGTGATCTGTAATGTCATGTAATTTTTCAGATGCTTGCATGCATCTTATTTGATGTTTTGAGAGGCCTGCGTGCCTCCTAAAAGGGGATGTAATTTATTATTATTTTTATTTTACATTTGGTTGTATTTCTGTGATGTGATGTACGTCAACGATCAAGTTGAAGACAAGGCAAGAGATGAACGGCGATCTAAGCGGTTGATGGCGATTGGATCAAGAGTTGATCAAGGATCGAATCAAGGAGGCTTGGAACCAATTCAAGAGTTGAAGACCAATTGATCGATTGACGTGCATGTGCTTGTAATACGACCTAATTAGAATCTGTTGCTGGTGGTCCAAACCGAGAACGATTGGCACAGCGGTGTGAACGGGGTTCCGTTTGAGTTGCCTTGGTTGGTGTTGATTGCGCTCCACCTTCCACCGGAAAACCTGCAAGCAAGCCTCGCACCACCACTGGGGTAGTGGGGGCCCTCCGACGATCAAGTCAGAGGAGATTGGAGGAGAAGGAGAGATAATAGTAGCAAGTAAGAGAATGCTCTGGAAGTTCTTGCTTACCCCCCCCTCCTCCTCCCAGCCGCATATATACCAGGCTGGGGGGTCTTTCAGGGGGGTTCGTCATTGTGGGGCACGATGGAGCTGCCACTGACACGGCCGTTACAGAGCGTCGTGGGGCAGCGCTGGGTACGGCCATGACAGGGCATAGTGGAGCTCCGCCTTGTACGGCTGTTACAGGGGATCGTGGAGCAGCGCCAGATACAACCGTTGCAGGGAGTAGTGGAGCAGGAGGCTGCGGCGTGCCTCTGGGGAATAGCCTGTCGTTGTCGAGAGATGTCCGACTCGGGGTCGGGCTGCGGAGCCGAAGATGTCCGACTCGGGGTCGGATTGCTGGATCAAGGGGCTGCCGACTCGGGGTCGGGCTGCGGAGCCGAAGATGTCCAACTCGGGGTCGGATTGCTGGATCAAGGGGCTGCCGACTCGGGGTCGGGCTGCGGAGCCGAAGATGTCCGACTCGGGGTCGGATTGCTGGATCAAGGGGCTGCCGTAGTCTTCTTGGGCGCGCGTGCCGGTCACGTGGGGCATGGTGGCTAAGTTCCCCCGTAACAGTAGCCCCCCACTTCCGAGCCTGGAACCAGAAGGGGAACGGGTGAAGGGAGTGATGCTTCGAGATTGCCGCCATCCCTCGGAGAGGCGCGCGCGCTTCGAGCTCCCCGCCTTCTTTATGGCGTATGGCGGTTGTTGCTGACCTGGCAGTCTGAGGATTTCGGCGGACATCCTTCCTTAATGGCGTCGATTCGCCTTTGGGGCGCGAGCGACCCTTCGGCAGCCAGGCGTCCTCTGGCGTCACCGAGGCGTCACCCACCTTTCCGCCTATTTAACCGGGGGCCCTCCTCCGTCCGCCTTTCTCTTTACAGACATCTTCGAGTTTCTCCTTTGCGCTGCCGTCATTGCCGTCGGACTGTTCGCTTGCTCTTCTTTTGACGCTCTCGGAGCCGTTCTTCCTTCTCTTCCGGTGAGTTGCCCCATTCTTCAATTTAAGGCTCTCCATACTTTCTCCTTTTGTATTAGTGTACTCCAGTCGTTCCGGTCCTTTCCCCTTTCTTGACCCCGTCCTGACCGTAGATTCACTGGCCATTAGGGATGGGCGAAGTGAGAGCAGACCGCATTAAGTCGGAGCTGGTCGCCGAAGACCTAGATAGGTTCGTGGCTCGATACCACCTTCCCGAGGCCTGCAATGTTACGCTCCCGGGGCCTGAGGAGAGGATGTCCCATCCTCCTCCAGGGAAGGTTGCCATCAATGAGGGCATTCTTCAGGCCGGGTTCCGCTTTCCCCCCTCGGACTTAGTCGTTCAGGTGCTTCGGGGTTTAAGAGTGGCGCCGACGCAACTGGTGCCGAACTCATGGCGCGCCCTGACGGCCTTTCAGGTTCTCTGCCGCATGCACGAGGTTCCCGCCACCCTGAATGTCTTTTGGGAATGCTACGGCCTGAGCGGCCACCCCCAGGACAAAGGGTGGTGGTGCTTTGCGGCGCGGCGAGGGTGCGGCCTCGTCAAGGAGGCTCCTACCTCCATTCACGGCTGGAAGGGGTGCTTCTTTTTCGTTGACGCAGATCCCTCTTGGGGAATCAGGGCAACCTGGGAGACGCCGATGAAGTCCCCGATTGGCCTATCGAGGTTGTCGAGGGAGGAATCCGATGGCGTCGCCGTCTTGAAGGGGTTGGTTGCCGAGGGCCGGCTCCCCTCGGTGGCTCGCCTTATTTCCGAGGATACCTTGGTGAACATCGGTCTGAGCTCGGTCCCCGCTGACCGTGAGCCCGCCACCATTTCTTTTTTAGCTCTTTTCTCCTCTTTCGTCTCGTTCTTTCTTTCAGTTTCTCAACCTCCGACCACCTCGTCCTTTTTGCAGAGATCGACGACGTCATGCGGTCGGACAAGGCAACGGCTGTTGGTAGGACGTCCCTACTGGAAGCAGTCCGGAGGAAGAAACGAGCTCCTCCGAGCGGGGCCCCACCGGCGAAGAAGTCTCGCCGGCAGGCGACTCCGACGCCGACAGACGGGTCCGGACCCACCGATCAGGGGGACGCCGCGGGCGCGGACCGGCAGTTGACGCTGTATCAGCCCTCCGATGCCGAGACTACCGTTTCTCCGGAGGCATCACCCGGGCGCGCCCGAGATGGACGGGTCGGACGTGATCGGTCCCCAGCCCAGCCTTCGACTCGGTCGGCTCCGGATGATACGAGGAGGGACGCGCCGAGGCCCCGGCCGAGCGGGACCCTGTCAATTCCAGGGGCGGTCCCCGCCCCGAGCATGGTCAGCATGACTCTTCCCCAAGCGACGGGTAAGGGTAAGGCTGCAGAACCACCGTCCGACTTCGGGGAGAAGTCGGGGTCGGCCTTCACTTTCGCCGGCGCCCGAAACCTCATCGAGACGGTGCTGCTGGAGAAGGACCGCAGGCAGGTCCGGGAGATGAGGGTCCCTGACATTGGGGCTGCCAGCTGCGTCTGTCTCATGTCGGTGAGTGTTCTTTTGGTCGCTTTCATCATTTATAGGCTCTGTTGATCCCCGCCTGACGCCCTCGTTTTTCCTATCTCTTAGCTCGCCCAGTACATGATCCGCCTGGAGGAGTGCTACGAGGAACAGGCGAGGCTTCTGGCGAGGGCCGAGAGCCAACTGAAGGCAGTAGAGGAGGGAGGTCAGGCTGCGGCGGGGAGGACGACCAGGGACCTCGAGATGAGGCTTCAGGTGGCCGAAGAGCGGGAACTCGGCTTCGTCACCCTTGAGAAGCAACTGTTGGAGGCTCAGGAGCAACTCAAGGTTGCCTCGGGTCTCGAGGGCGAGATCAAGAAGGCGGAGGAGCGGGCCGAGAAGCAGTCCCGGAAGGCTGCCGACTACCGGGAGAGGTGGGAGAAGGCCCAGCGGTCAGCCGACAACGCCCGCAACCGAACCCGGTCTCTTGAAGCCAAGCTGGGCGAATTGGAGTCGGCCTTGGAGAAGTCCCGCGCGAGCGACCAGGAGCTTCAGTCGCGCCTGGAGGAGGCTGAGGCTGCTCGCATTGCGGCCGAGGCGAAGCACAAGGAGGCTCAGGCTGATCTGCTGAGGATCTCCTCCGAGGCGGACGACCGGATTGTGGCGAAGGTCTTGGAGGCGAAAGCTCAGATTATGGAGCGGGCAGAGGCGGCGCCGGCCGAGAAGAGTGCGGAAATCGGGCGTCAGGCGGTACAGGCTTATCGTCAGTCCACCGAGTTCACCCGTGATATGTCGGAGGCGGTACAGGCCTATCGTCAGTCTGACGAGTTCGTCCGTGACATGTCGGACGCGGGGTCCGACTCCTTTATCTTAGGCTTCGAGGAAGGCCTGACAAGGGTGTCGGCTAAGTACCCCGAAATTGACCTGAGTGGGATCTCTCTTCTAGACTCCTCTCCGGCGCCATTGCCTGCTGATTCTCCAACCGCCTCCCTACCCCCTGCGGACGTGCCCGGCGTTCCCGACCCGGGGGTTCCTCCAAGCTGACCTTCTGTATTTTTGTTCTTTTCTTTGTGTGTTGGCGTTTTGCCAAGTTGTATGGGTCTCGGCCCTGAAACAATGAAAGTTAATGCAAATAGAGTTTCTTCATTTCACTTTCGTCCTTCTTCTTTTTAACTCTTGGTAGCGTCTCGCTGACTCCCGACTCTTGAAATTCTTCTGGTGCTAGGCCAGGTATCTGAGGGTTAGGCCTCAGGGAATTCTTCCGGCTCTAAGCCAGGCATCCGAGGGTTAGGCCTCAGGAACTTCTTCCGGCGCTAAGCCGGGCATCCGAGGGTTAGGCCTCAGGAAATTCTTCCGGCACTAAGCCAGGCATCCGAGGGTTAGGCCTCGGGAAATTCTTCCGGCGCTAAGCCAGGCATCCGAGGGTTGGGCCTCAGAAAATTCATCCGGCACTAGGCCAGGCATCCGAGGGTTAGGCCTCAGGAAATTCTTCCGGCACTAGGCCAGGCATCCGAGGGTTAGGCCTCAGGAAATTCTTCCGGCACTAAGCCAGGCATCCGAGGGTTAGGCCTCAGAAAATTCTTCCGGCGCTAAGCCAGGCATACGAGGGTTGGGCCTCAGGAAATTCTTCCGGCACTAGGCCAGGCATCCGAGGGTTAGGCCTCAGAAAATTCTTCCGGCACTAGGCCAGGCATCCGAGGGTTAGGCCTCAGGAAATTCTTCCGGCACTAAGCCAGGCATCCGAGGGTTAGGCCTCAGGAAATTCTTTTGGCGCTAGGCCAGGCATCCGAGGGTTAGGCCTCAGGAACTTCTTCCGGCGCTAAGCCAGGCATCCGAGGGTTAGGCCTCAGGAACTTCTTCCGGCGCTAAGCCAGGCATCCGAGGGTTAGGCTTCAGGAAATTCCGCTCGTTGGTCGGCCAAGGCTGGCGCAAGCCGAGGCGACCGGTCGGGGCTTCAGGCTAGTTTGCTCCCGGGATGATCATCGGGTTAGCCTGGCATCCGAGGGCCAAGCCTCGGGAGGTTCCGCTCGTTGGTCGGCCAAGGCTGGCGCAAGCCGAGGCGACCGGTCGGGGCTTCAGGCTAGTCTGCTCTCGGGATGATCATCGGGTTAGCCTGGCATCCGAGGGCCGAGCCTCGGGAGATTCCGCTCGTTGGTCGGCCAAGGCTGGCGCAAGCCGAGGCGACCGATCGGGGCTTCAGGCTAGTCTGCTCCCGGGATGATCATCAGGTTAGCCTGGCATCTGAGGGTTGTCAGGCCTCAGGAAATTCCGCTTGTTGGTCGGCCAAGGCTGGCGCAAGCCGAGGCGACCGGTCGGGGATTCAGGCTAGTCTGCTCCCGGGATGATCATCGGGTTAGCCTGGCATCCGAGGGTTGTCAGGCCTCAGGAAATTCCGCTCGTTGGTCGGCCAAGGCTGGCGCAAGCCGAGGCGACCGGTCGGGGCTTCAGGCTAGTCTGCTCCCGGGATGATCATCGGGTTAGCCTGGCATCCGAGGGCCGAGCCTCGGGAAATTCCGCTCGTTGGTCGGCCAAGGCTGGCGCAAGCCGAGGCGACCGGTCGGGGCTTCAGGCTAGTCTGCTCCCGGGATGATCATCGGGTTAGCCTAGCATCCGAGGGCCGAGCCTCGGGAAATTCCGCTCGTTGGTCGGCCAAGGCTGGCGCAAGCCGAGGCGACCGGTCGGGGCTTCAGGCTAGTCTGCTCCCGGGATGATCATCGGGTTAGCCTGGCATCCGAGGGCCGAGCCTCGGAAAATTCCGCTCGTTGGTCGGCCAAGGCTGGCGCAAGCCGAGGCGACCGGTCGGGACTTCAGGCTAGTCTGCTCCCGGGATGATCATCGGGTTAGCCTGGCATCCGAGGGCCGAGCCTCGGGAAATTCCGCTCGTTGGTCGGCCAAGGCTAGCGCAAGCCGAGGCGACCGGTCGGGGCTTCAGGCTAGTCTGCTCCCGGGATGATCATCGGGTTAGCCTGGCATCCGAGGGCCGAGCCTCGGGAAATTCCGCTCGTTGGTCGGCCAAGGCTGGCGCAAGCCGAGGCGACCGGTCGGGGCTTCAGGCTAGTCTGCTCCCGGGATGGTCATCGGGTTAGCCTGGCATCCGAGGGCCGAGCCTCGGGAAATTCCGCTCGTTGGTCGGCCAAGGCTGGCGCAAGCCGAGGCGACCGATCGGGGCTTCAGGCTAGTCTGCTCCCGGGATGATCATCGGGTTAGCCTGGCATCCGAGGGCCGAGCCTCGGGAAATTCCGCTCGTTGGTCGGCCAAGGCTGGCGCAAGCCGAGGCGACCGGTCGGGGCTTCAGGCTAGTCTGCTCCCGAGATGATCATCGGGTTAGCCTGGCATCCGAGGGCCGAGCCTCGGGAAATTCCGCTCGTTGGTCGGCCAAGGCTGGCGCAAGCCGAGGCGACCGGTCGGGGCTTCAGGCTAGTCTGCTCTCGGGATGATCATCGGGTTAGCCTGGCATCCGAGGGCCGAGCCTCGGAAAATTCCGCTCGTTGGTCGGCCAAGGCTGGCGCAAGCCGAGGCGACCGGTCGGGGCTTCAGGCTAGTCTGCTCCCGGGATGATCATCGGGTTAGCCTGGCATCCGAGGGCCGAGCCTCGGGAAATTTTGCTCGTTGGTCGGCCAAGGCTGGCGCAAGCCGAGGCAACCGGTCGGGGCTTCAGGCTAGTCTGCTCTCGGGATGATCATCGGGTTAGCCTGGCATCCGAGGGCCGAGCCTCGGAAAATTCCGCTCGTTGGTCGGCCAAGGCTGGCGCAAGCCGAGGCGACCGGTCGGGGCTTCAGGCTAGTCTGCTCCCGGGATGATCATCGGGTTAGCCTGGCATCCGAGGGCCGAGCCTCGGGAAATTCCGCTCGTTGGTCGGCCAAGGCTGGCGCAAGCCGAGGCGACCGGTCGGGGCTTCAGGCTAGTCTGCTCCTGGGATGATCATCGAGTTAGCCTGGCATCCGAGGGCCGAGCCTCAGGAAATTCCGCTCGTTGGTCGGCCAAGGCTGGCGCAAGCCGAGGCGACCGGTCGGGGCTTCAGGCTAGTCTGCTCCCGGGATGATCATCGGGTTAGCCTGGCATCCGAGGGCCGAGCCTCGGGAAATTTCGCTCGTTGGTCGGCCCGCAAGCCGAGGCGACCGGTCGGGGCTTCAGGCTAGTCTGCTCCCGGGATGGTCATCGGGTTAGCCTGGCATCCGAGGGCCGAGCCTCGGGAAATTCCGCTCGCTGGTCGTGCGCCTGTCGCTTGCCGCCCGACGGAATTTCTCCGTGGCCAGCTGCGATCGTGTTTCTCCTCCTCTCCAAGCGTCGCCTGGGGAACACCAGATGGGCATTAAATGCTAATTGAGGGGTTACCTGGGAAATCGGATCACCAGTTGCTGCTTGCGAGGAGTGTCAGTTAAGCGGCCGCGATACGCGCGTTCTTCGAGGCGGATGCGGCCTGGGCGCGAGCGGAGATATGTGGATCTAGGGGTACAGGCCACCCGGAGTGTCCTGCACAAAGAATGCGATTAAGGAGAATAACGCTTAGGAAATCGCGGGAAGATACGCCTCGAGAGCCGGATCGGCTCCGGATTCAATGCGCCCGCATTTATTGGAGCCACCCGCATCGGAACGACCGGGGGGCCGCAGTTTGGCTATAAATATAGGTGCAGGTGCGATGGAGCCTGCCAAGCCGGAGCTGTTCAGGTTGCCATGGATCGTGGGCCTCCTCTCTGGCGCATGGTTGAGAGACCCCTACCGAAGGAACGGGAGGCGCGCCCTTCGCGACTTCCGCCAACTAGCCGTTTCATCTGGGATCAACAAGGAGGTTCTCTCCGGCGGAACTCCGCTCTAGGCGTTTCATCCGGGATCACGTCTCCCCTCCTTGAAGTTCAGCCTCCCGATTGAGCTCCGCACCAGACGCTTGATCCGGGACCGCGCCTCCATATGCTCTTCTCCCTTGTATCCCTTCTCTCCCCTAACACTGGGGAGGACCGGAATATCCCTTGGAGGTGGCGTTCCCCTGGAGGCAGCGGGAGCTTCTTCTGCGGTGGCTCCTCGTCTTTTTCGTGAGGCGTGGATGGCGCCTCTGGGTAGGAGCAGTGTGGACTTCTCCTTCGTCCACTTCTTCTTCATCCGCACCGGCTCTTCGTCTTTTTCGTGAGACGTCGATGGCGCCTCCGGTTGGAAGCACCCACTTCCGGTGGGATTGCAGCCGCTTCGGATGGAGGTTTCGGGATCCCAGATCTTCAGCTCCTCGGAGTCTCCACCTCTTCTTTACTTTCTTTACTCCCTAATTCCCCTCTGGGAATTCCTTGTAATCACACGAGCACGCCATTGTAACCAGAAATTATTGAAATGAAAAGTGTTATACATTTTTGAACTGTCTTTCTGGCATTGTTGTTCTACTGGTAATACATCCGCAGGTTAGCGGAATTCCAGCTCCTTGGAATTTCTCGACCATCTAGGGCCTCCAACTGGTCGGTTTACCCAGCGAACCCTATACGGGCCTTCCCAATTTGGCGCTAGCTTCCCACCTTCCGCAGGTTGAGATGCTTTAGCTCGCCTTAGCACCAGATCTCCGATTCTGAAAAGCTTCGGTCGGACCTTGGAGTTGTAATATCGGGCCACCCTCCGCTGATACATCGCCATCCGAACCTGCGCCATTTTCCTCGCTTCTTCCAAGAGATCCAGGTTCCCTCGGAGTTGCTCCGAATTGGCCTCGGGTCGGTGTGCGACCACCCGAGGTGAGGGGAGTCCGAGCTCCACGGGGACAACGGCTTCCGTGCCATAGGTTAGGCTGAAAGGCGTCTCCCCGGTAGGGGTCCGATGCGTGGTCCGATACGCCCAAAGGACATTCTCGAGTTCTTCGACCCAAGCTTGCCCCGTCCGACCGATTCGCGCTTTGATTCCTTGGAGGATTGTCCGATTTGTGACCTCGGCCTCGCCGTTGGTTTGGGGATGCGACACAGATGTGAACCGATGCTCGACCCCGAACTCCTCGCAGAAGTCACGGAAATGCTTGTTGTCGAACTGTCGACCATTATCCGAGATGAGGACCTGAGGTACCCCAAATCGGACAATGATGTTCTTCTTCACGAACTTCCGGACTTGCGCCTCCGTGATAGTGGCCAGCGGCTCTGCCTCCACCCACTTGGTGAAGTAGTCGATTGCAACAATCAAAAATTTCCGCTGAGCTGGAGCGACGGGGAATGGTCCGAGGATATCCATTCCCCACTGGGCGAAGGGCCAGGGTGCAGTGATTGGTGCCAAGGGGACAGAAGGGACTCTCTGGACGTTGGCGAGGCGCTGGTAGGCGTCACATTTCCGTACATGATCCTTTGAGTCCTCCAACAAGGTAGGCCAATAATAGCCTTGCCTCATGATCTTGTGCGCCAAGGAACTAGCCCCCAAGTGTGATCCGCAAACGCCTTCGTGGACTTCGCCGAGGACGTAGGCCGCTTCCGAGGGGCGGAGGCACTTTAAGAGGGGGGCGGTGAACGAGGTCCGATACAGCCTCCCTTCATAGAGTACGTAGTGGGCGGACTTCATAACAAGTCGCCGAGCTTGATCTTCGTCTTCAGGGAGGATCCCTTCGGCGAGGTAGGCGACAAGCGGGTCCATCCAAGACGGCTCCGGATCAATCGCCATCACCGCTTCAGCCTCGCCGATGCTCGGGGCATCCAGGGTCTCCAGGTAGATCGCCCTCGACAAGTTGTGCGCGTCTGCGCCCACTAAGCGGGACAACCTGTCGGCCCTGGCATTTTCACTTCTTGGGACCTGCTGGATGTCGACACTGCCGAGGTCGGGAATGAGTGCTTGCACCTTCCGGACGTAATTCTGCATGGTCGGGTTCCGGGCCTCGAACTCCCCACGGACCTGCCCGACCACCAGCTGGGAGTCGGTGAAGACCTTCAGGCGCCGGATGCCGAGCTCCTTGGTGAGTTTGAGTCCCGTGACTAGGGCCTCGTACTCCGCCTCGTTGTTGGTCACTGGAAATCCGAACCTCAAGGCGTACTCGGCTATCACTCCATCAGGACTGGTAAGGACCAGCCCGGCCCCTCCACCTTCGGGGTTCGACGACCCATCGATGTGAAGCGTCCAAATCGGGAGGTCGAGGCTGGGTGTTTCCGGCGACCTAGGTTCCGCCTCCTGCACCGTGCACTCAGCGAGGAAATCCGCGAGCGCCTGGGCCTTGATGGCGGGTCGGGGCTGGTAGCGGATGTCGAACTCACCAAGTTCTACTGCCCACTTCACCAGCCGTCCCGCATTCTCTGGATTGCTGAGGATCTGCCGCAGCGGTTGATCGGTCAAGAGGGTGACAGAATGGGCCTGGAAATAGGGGCGAAGCCTCCTGGTCGCGGTCAGCAGCGCGAAGGCGATCTTTTCAGCCTTCGTATACCGCGTCTCGGCATTCCCGTAGGACCCGGCTGATGTAGTACACAGGCTTCTGGAGCTTTGCCTCTTCCCGAACCAGTACCGCACTGACTGCGGTTGGGGAGACCGCCAGATAGAGGTAGAGCATCTCCCCTTCTTGCGGCTTGGACAGCAGGGGAGGAGACGCCAAGTATTCCTTGAGCTGGTCGAATGCTGCTTGACATTCGGCCGTCCAGAGGAAGTCTTTCGGGCGTTTCAACACCTTGAAGAAAGGTTGGCAGCGTTCGGCCGATTTTGCCACAAATCGTCCGAGCGCGGCGACCCTCCCAGCGAGCTCCTGAACCTCCTTCACTTTGGTCGGAGGGGACATATCTTGGATGGCCTTGATTTTGTCCGGGTTGGCTTCAATCCCCCGCTGGTTGACAATGAAACCGAGGAACCTCCCGGCCGAAGCGCCAAAGGCGCACTTCGCTGGGTTCAGCTTCATGCGAAACTTCCGCAAGGTGGCGAAAGTCTCCTCCAGATCCGCGATGTGCTGGTCTGCATGGCGGCTCTTCACCAGCATATCGTCCACGTACACCTCCATGTTCCGGCCGATTTGCTCTTTGAAGATTTTGTTGACGAGGCGCTGGTAAGTGGCGCCAGCATTCTTCAGACCGAAGGGCATTACCTTGTAACAGTACAGCCCCCGGTCTGTTATAAAGGCAGTTTTCTCCTCGTCCTGTGGAGCCATCATTATCTGGTTGTAGCCGGAGAAGGCGTCCATGAAAGACAGCAGCTGATATCCGGAAGTCGCGTCGACCAGTTGGTCTATCCGCGGAAGCGGAAAGCTATCCTTGGGGCATGCCTTGTTCAGGTCGGTGTAGTCGACGCACATCCTCCACTTTCCGCTCGCCTTTCGGACAAGTACGACATTTGCCAGCCATTCGGGGTAGCTGACCTCCCTTATGAATCCTGCCTCCAAGAGCTTGTCTACCTCCTGGTCGACCACTCGGATCCGATCCGGGGCACAGTGTCTCTTCTTCTGTTTTACCGGTCGGTGGGTCGGGTCGACGTTGAGGGCGTGAGAAATGACCTCCGGGTCGATCCCAGGTACATCGGCCGCCGACCAGGCAAACACATCGACATTGGCTCGGAGGAATTCCACCAACCGGGCCCGAGCTCCCAGGTCGAGATTGGCGCCGACCCGGATCGTCCTGTCCGGGCGACCTTCCTCGAGGGGAACTTCGATCACACCCTCGGCCGGCTCCCCGTGCCGCAAGGCCACCTCGTCTCTGGCGTCGAGGGACTCGACGCTTAAGGCTTCTACGGGCTTCTTCCCTTTGAGAGTTGCTTGGAAACATTGCCTTGCGGTCGGTTGGTCACCTCGGACCTCTCCAATCCCGGCCGCCGTGGGGAACCGCATGAGCAAGTGGTACGTAGAGACCACCGCGCGAAGGGCGTTCAGTCCGGGTCGTCCGAGGATAGCGTTGTAGGCCGAGGGAACACGGACGACCAAGAACCCGAGCCGCACCGTGGCTTCTGCGGGTGCAACGCCCGCAGTCACAGGCAGCTCAACGACACCTTCGGCCGAGATAGCGTCACCAGTGAATCCTATGAGGGGGGTGGATGTTTTGTGCAACAATTGTCTGGACAAGCTCATCTTTTGGAAGGCCTCGTAAAACAAAATATCAGCTGAGCTTCCACTATCCACAAGAACACGCCTTACATCATAGTTTGCCATAGTGAGGGAGATCACCATGGCGTCATCGTGGGGGGTCTGAACCCCCTTTACATCTTCATCACAAAAAGTGATTACATTACCGACCCTCTGCCTCTTTGCGACAGCTGCCCCTGACGCTTCAGTCGAACCCCCTGCGTTCCTCTCGGGCCGGGGGCAGCCCCCAGTGATAGTGTGGATCACGCCCGCGACGGGTCGATTCTGCTCCCGAGGCTCCTGAGGGGCCGGGTCGGCCGGACGCGGGTCTGCGGGGGGACGTCGGTCGTTCACATATCGACCGAGACGCCCTCGACGGATGAGAGCCTCGATCTCGTCCCGAAGCTGGAAGCAGTCTTCGGTGTCGTGGCCGTGGTCCCGGTGGTACTCACAGTACGCCCGAGAGGGCCTCCTCCCAGGAATCTTCTTCATCTGTCTCGGGACCGGGAGGTCCTCCCGCCCCTTGATTTCCATGAGGATCTGGGCCCGGGGAGTCAGGAGAGGAGTGTACCAGTTGAAACGTCGGGGCGGAGAACGAGGGCGTAGGGCGCCGTTGTTCCTCGCCGGCGACAGGCTTCTGCGCCGACGTTGAGGCGTCGGGCTCCTCCTCTGGCGTGCCTCTTTTCGCCTTTTCTTCCCGAGCTTTGGAAGGATCTCGGCGGCCTCCTTGCTCCGGTGCGCGGACGCCTCCTCGGCGTCCGCATACTGGTTCGCCCGGGACAACAGCTCCGGGAAGCTCCGCGGCAGGCGTTTGTCCAGGGAGAAGGTGAGTCTGCCCTTTCGGAAGCCACGCTTCAGGGCTGAAAGAGCCACCTCCTGGCTCAGGTTCCGGACTTCCAGCGTAGCCTTGTTGAAGCGGGTAAGATAATCCCGCAAGCTTTCTCCCTCGTTTTGCCGGACATCAAAGAGGGAGTCGGAGACCAGTCGCCGCCGGCTACTGACGGCGAAATGGGTGATGAAGAGGCGAGTAAACTGGTCGAAGGACTGGATTGAGTTAGCCTCCAAGCCGGCGAACCACGCCCTTGCCGGGCCACGGAGGGTCGCCGGGAAGGCCTTGCAGAGGAGAGGATCTGATGCTCCGTGGAGGAGCATAAGGGTCCTGAAACTCTCGACGTGATCCCGCGGGTCCGCCGCCCCGTCATAGGGCTCGATCGCCGGCATTTTAAACCCCGGCGGATTCGGGGTCCGCAGGATCCTCGAGGCAAGCGCCGGCTGGGAGGAGATCTCCAAGTCGGCGAAGGGATCTTTGGAGTGGCCCTTCAGGACCTGGAGTTGTCGGTGGAGATCGTCCACCCGCCGGCCCAGGGAGCGCGACCGATGGGTGGGAGACAAGGAGCACCGAGAGGGGGACCGACTGGAGCGCGGGTTCCTTGAGGACTGGGGGATCTGGGAACGCGCCCGGGCCCGCCTCTCGTACCCCGCGCAGCTCCGATGGGAAGGTCCCGGCAGAATGGACCGTGCTCGAGAATCTTCCTCGCGCCGGCGCTCCTCCCCATGGGAGAGGAAGGAGCGCGGGTTGAGGAGGACAGGTGAGCGCTCAGGGAGCAGCGGCTCCTGGGCCCGCTGCGGCGCCCGAGACATCACACCCTGCAGGTTCTGCACTGCCTCCGCGAGGGTGCGAACCTGCTGGGCTAACTGGTCGAACTGAGCGGCTTCGACCATCTGAATGGGAGGTGGAGCGGTGGAGTGTTGCTGAGAATGTGTTGGAGACGCAGCGGCCTCCCGGCCGGAGGCGCGAGAGGCCCCGCGACCGGAGGCATTGGAAGCTCCGCGACCACCTCGCCGTGCCATTATGATCGCTCTGAGATTCGGGCCCTCCTTCTAGCGCCAACTGTTGCTGGTGGTCCAAACCGAGAACGATTGGCACAGCGGTGTGAACGGGGTTCCGTTTGAGTTGCCTTGGTTGGTGTTGATTGCGCTCCATCTTCCACCGGGAAACCTGCAAGCAAGCCTCGCACCACCACTGGGGTAGTGGGGGCCCTCCGATGATCAAGTCAGAGGAGATTGGAGGAGAAGGAGAGATAATAGTAGCAAGTAAGAGAATGCTCTGGAAGTTCTTGCTTACCCCCCTTCCTCCTCCCAGCCGCATATATACCAGGCTGGGGGGTCTTTCAGGGGGGTTCGTCATCGTGGGGCACGATGGAGCTGCCACTGACACGGCCGTTACAGGGCGTCGTGGGGCAGCGCTGGGTACGGCCATGACAGGGCGTAGTGGAGCTCCGCCTTGTACGGCTGTTATAGGGGATCGTGGAGCAGCGCTAGATACAACCGTTGCAGGGAGTAGTGGAGCAGGAGGCTGCGGCGTGCCTCTGGGGAATAGCCTGTCGTTGTCGAGAGATGTCCGACTCGGGGTCGGGCTGCGGAGCCGAAGATGTCCGACTCGGGGTCGGATTGCTGGATCAAGGGGCTGCCGACTCGGGGTCGGGCTGCGGAGCCGAAGATGTCCGACTCGGGGTCGGATTGCTGGATCAAGGGGCTGCCGACTCGGGGTCGGGCTGCGGAGCCGAAGATGTCCGACTCGGGGTCGGATTGCTGGATCAAGGGGCTGCCGTAGTCTTCCTGGGCGCGCGTGCCGGTCACGTGGGGCATGGTGGCTAAGTTCCCCCGTAACAGAATCCATGATCATCACCTATTTAAAGTTTAGCTTTATTTGATGCTGCGATTATAACTGCCTGTGATGTGCCGTTTGCATGTGATGTGAATGAGAGTCGGATAGATAGGTTTACATGTGATGTAGCAAACCCAATGAGACCTAAATTAAAATCTCCTCAATTAAGTCGAGAGTGAACCAACATGAGCGAGTCATATTAGATTAATTGATCTAATTGGTGTCCAAGGAAAGCATGAAAGGTGGTTACTTAATTAAGACCTTACTCTCTGAGTAAGGGGAGCCTCCCACCTGCTTACCTGGCCAATTTTTCGATTACCTCTTATGAAGAGCTCAAGTTGCAAACGCTAAGACTTGATTAACCAATATTAAGTCAATAGGTCTTCCACTGTAGTAGAGCTGCTAAGGTCTTTCTGATGTTGATTTGTCTCGGCTGGATACAGTGGGCAAGTTGCATCGGGGGGCTGGACCTCTCTATAGACATGAGATGTTGTAGGGTAAAGGTGGGGTTGGGCACCAATAACTGTTAGGTGAGGACCCAATGACGACTTTATTCCTACGGTTATACGGTGGGTCTGACTTAACTAAGAAATGGGACCAATAACTGTTAGGTGAGGTCTACATGGCTTAGAGACCAAGTTGCACTGCAACATGCTTGAGAAGCATTGTACAAGAGTTGTACACTCATCCATCTATGTGTCACCAATAACTGTTAGGTGAGGTGCCATGTAGATTGGTGAGACCGCAGTGCCTACTAGAAACCCTAGTCGTGTAGGATTTCCGTTTTCCTACCAGGGGAGTGTGAGGAATTCGAGAAAATAGTGGGAGGTACATTTGTTCTAAAAGACCCTAAAACAAATAAGGATCCAGTACAAAATTCTAACTAGAATCTTTACTCTATGAGGATTATAATGTCAGCTTCTAGATTTTTAACTCATATCCTATAGAACAACCGTTTGACCAAACCCAATTATAAAGACTGGCTCAGCAAATTTCAAAATAGTTTTGAATTGTGAGAAATTAGGGTATGAGCTAGACCATGGAATCCCTGTATTACCAATCTATCCGATCACTGATCAGCGTAAGATGCATGCCAAGTGGACGAACAATGACAATAAAGTTAGGTGCTACATAATGGCATCCATGTCCAATAAATTATAATGCCAGCATGAGAACATGAAGATTGCCAAGGACACATTAAAACACCTGCAAGAGTTGTATGGTGATCAGAGTCACGCAGCTTGGTTTGAATGTCCAAAAGGCTCTTCAAGGCCAAGATGCGTGATGGGCAGTCTATCCATGATCATGGTTTGACCATGATAAAGGACTTAGAGAAGCTTGAGAAGCTTGGCATGATTATGCACAAGAAATTGCAAATGGATTTTGTTGCTGGTGGTCCAAACCGAGAACGATTGACACAGCGGTGTGAACGGGGTTCCGTTTGAGTTGTCTTGGTTGGTGTTGGTTACGCTCCACCTTCCACCGAGAAACCTGCGAGCAAGCCTCGCACCACCACTGGGGTAGTGGGGGCCCTCCGACGATCAAGTCAGAGGAGATTGGAGGAGAAGGAGAGATAATAATCGCAAGCAAGAGAGTGCTCTGGAAGATATTGCTTACCCCCCCTTCTCCCCCCAGCCGCATATATACCTGGCTGGGGGGTCTCTGAGGGGGGTTTGTCATCGTGGGCGCGACGGAGTGGCCACTGACATGGCCGTTACAGGGCGTCGTGGAGCAGTGCTGGGTACGGCCATGACAGGGCGTAGTGGAGTTCCGCTTTGTACGGCTGATACAGGAGATCGTGGAACAGCATCGGATACAGCCGTTGCAGGGAGTAGTGGAGCAGGAGGCCTCGGCGTGCCTCTGGGAAGCAGCCTGTCGTTATCAAGAGATCTCCGACTCGGGGTCGGAGTGCTGGATCAGGGGGCAGCCGACCCGGGGTCGGGCTGCGGTGCTGAGGATATCCGACTTGGGGTCGGATTGCTAGATTAAGGGGCAGCCGACTCGGGGTCGGGCCGCGAAGCCGAAGATGTCCGACTCGGGGCCGGACTGCTGGATCGAAGGGCAGCCGACTCGAGGTCGGGCTATGGAGCCGAAGATGTCCGACTCGGGGTCGGATTGCTGGATCAAAGGACAGCCGTAGTCTTCATGGGCGCGCGTGCCGGTCACGTGGAGCATGGCGGCTTAGTTCCCCCGTAACAGTAGCCCCCCACTTCCGAGCCTGGAACCAGAAGGGGAACGGGTGAAGGGAGTGATGCTTCAAGATTGCCGCCATCCCTCGGAGAGGCGCGCGCGCTTCGAGCTCCCCGCCTTCTTTATGGCGTATGGCGGTTGTTGCTGACCTGGCAGTCTGAGGATTTCGGCGGACATCCTTCCTTAATGGTGTCGATTTGCCTTTGGGGCGCGAGCGACCCTTCGGCGGCCAGGCGTCCTCTGGCGTCATCGAGGCATCACCCGCCTTTCCGCCTATTTAACCGGGGGCCCTCCCCCGTCCGTCTTCCTCTTTACAGACATTTTCGAGTTTCCCCTTTGCGCTGCCGTTGTTGCCGTCGGACTGTTCGCTTGCTTCTCCTTTGACGCTCTCGGAGCCGTTCTTCCTTCTCTTTCGGTGAGTTACCCCATTCTTCTACTTAGGGCTCTTCGTACTTTCTCCTTTTGTACTAGTGTACCCCAGTCGTTCCGGTCTTTCCCCCCTTCTTGTCCCCGTCCTGACCGTAGGTTTATTGGCCATTAGGAATGGGCGAAGTGAGAGCAGACCGCATTAAGTCGGAGCTGGTCGCCGAGGACTTAGACAAACTCGTGGCTCGGTACCACCTTCCCGAGGCCTGCAACGTTACGCTCCCGGGGCCTGAGGAGAGGATGTCCCATCCTCCTCCAGGGAAGATCGCCATCAATGAGGGCATTCTCCAGGCCGGGTTCTGCTTTCTCCCTTCGGACTTAGTCGTGCAGGTACTCCGGGGTTTAAGAGTTGCGCCGACGCAACTGGTGCCGAACTCGTGGCGTGCCCTGACGGTCTTCCAGGTTCTCTGCCGCATGCACGAGATTTCCGCCACTCTGAATGTTTTTTGGGAGTTCTACAGCCTGAGTGGCCACCCCCAGGACAAAGGGTGGTGGTGCTTTGCGGCGCGGCGAGGGTGCGGCCTCGTCAAAGAGGCTCCTTCCTCCATTCACGGCTGGAAGGAGCGTTTCTTCTTCATCGATGTAGATCCCTCTTGGGAAATCAGGGCGACCTGGGAGACGCCGATGAAGTCCCCGATCGGCCTATCGAGACTGTCGAGGGAGGAATCCGATGGCTTGGCCGCCTTGAAGGGGTTGGTTGCCGAGGGCCAGCTCCCCCCGGTGGCCCGCCTTATTTCCGAGGATACCTTGGTGAATGTCGGTCTGAGCTCGGTCCCCACCGACTGTGAGCCCGCCACCATTTCTTTTTTGACTCTTTTCTCCTCTTTCGTCTCGTTCTTTCCTTCGGTTTCTCAGCCCTCGACCATCTCGTTCTTGTTGCAGAGATTGACGACGTCATGCGGTCGGACAAGGGACCGGCTGTTGGTAGGTCGTCCCTACTGGAAGCGGTCCGGAGGAGGAAACGAGCTCCTCCGAGCGGGGCCCCGCCGGCGAAGAAGTCCCGCAAGGAGGTGCCTTCCGACGCCGACCGACGAGTCCGGGCCCACCGATCAGGGAGACGCCGTGGGCACGGACCGGCAGCTGACGCTGTATCAGCCCTCCGGTGGTGAGACTGCCGCTATTCCGGAGGTATCATCCGAGCCCGCTCGAGACGGACGGGTCGGGCGTGATCGGTCCCCGGTCCGGCCTTCGACTCAGCCGGCTCCTGATGATCCGAGGAGGGACGCGCCGAGGCCCCGGCCGAGCGGGGCCCTATCAATTCCTGGAGTGACCCCCACCCCGAGCACAATCAGCAGGACTCTTTCCCAGGCGATGGATAAGGGTAAGGCTGCAGAACCACCATCCGGCTCCGGGGAGAAATCGGGGTCAGCCTTCACTACCGATGGCGTCCGAAACCTCATCGAAACAGTGCTGCTGGAGAAGGACCGTCGGCGGGTCCGGGAGTTGGGGGTCTCTGACGTCGGGGCTGCCAGCTGTGTCTGTCTCATGTCGGTGAGTGTTCTTCTGGCCGCTTTTCACCATTTATTAGCTCTGTTGTTCTCCGCCTGACGCCCTCACTTTTCCTATCTCTTAGCTCGCCCAGTACATGATCCGTCTAGAGGAGTGCTACAAGGAACAGGCGGGGCTTCTGGCGAAGGCCGAGGACCGACTGAAAGCAGTGGAAGAGGGAGGCCAGGCCGTGGCGGGCAGGACGACCGGGGACCTCGAGGCGAGGCTCCGGGAGGCCGAAGAACGGGCACTCGGCTTCGCCGCCCTCGAGAAGCAACTGTTGGAAGCTCGGGAGCAACTCAAAGTCGCCTCGGGCCTCGAAAGCAGGGTTAAGAAGGCGGAGGAACGAGCTGAAAAGCAGTCCTGGAAGGTCGCGGACTATCGAGAGAGGTGGGAGAAGGCTCAGCGGTCTGCCGACAGCGCCCGCAACCGAACCCGGTCTCTTGAAGCCAAACTGGGCGAATTGGAGTCAGCCTTGGAGAGGTCCCGCGCGAACGACCAAGAGCTCCGTTCGCGCCTGGAGGAAGCTGAGGCCGCTCGCACTGCTGCCGAGGCGGAGCGTAAGGAGGCTCAGGCTAATCTGCTGAGGGTCTCCTCCGAGGCTGAAGACCGGATTGTGGCGAAGGTCTTGGAGGCTAAGGCTCAGATTACGAAGCGAGCAGAGGCGGCGCTGGCCGAGAAGAGTGCGGAGATCGGGCGCCAGGCGGTACAGGCTTATCGTCAGTCCGCCGAGTTCACCCGTGATATGTCGGAGGCGGTACGGGCCTATCGTCAGTCTGACGAGTTCGTCCGTGACGCGTCGGACGCGGGGTCCGAATCCTTCATCTTAGGCTTCGAGGAGGGCCTGGCAAGGGTGTCGGCTAAGTACCCCGAAGTTGACCTGAGTGGGATTTCCCTTCTCGACTCCTCTCCGGCGCCATCGCCTGCTGATTCTCCTACCGCCTCCCTACCCCCTGCGGACGAGCCCGACGCTCCCGACCCGGGGGTTACTCCAAGCTGACGTCTTGTACCTTTCGTTGTCCTCTTTTTTTGTATGTCGGCATTTTGCCAAATTGTATGGGCCTTGGCCCTGAAACAATGAAAATTAATACAAGTCGAATGTTTCTTCATCTCGCTTTTGTCCTCCTCTTTTTTTTCTTTTTAACTCTTGGCGGCGTCTTGCCGACTCCTGACTCTCGAAGTTCTTCCGGCCCTAAGCCAGGCATCCGAGGGTTAGGCCTCAGGAAATTCTTCCGGCGCTAAGCCAGGCATCCGAGGGTTAGGCCTCAGGAAATTCTTCCGGCACTAAGCCAGGCATCCGAGGGTTAGGCCTCAGGAAATTCTTCCGGCGCTAAGCCAGGCATCCGAGGGTTAGGCCTCAGGAAATTCTTCCGGCACTAAGCCAGGCATCCGAGGGTTAGGCCTCAGGAAATTCTTCCGGCACTAAGCCAGGCATCCGAGGGTTAGGCCTCAGGAAATTCTTCCGGCACTAAGCCAGGCATCCGAGGGTTAGGCCTCAGGAAATTCTTCCGGCGCTAAGCCAGGCATCCGAGGGTTAGGCCTCAGGAAATTCTTCCGGCACTAAGCCAGGCATCCGAGGGTTAGGCCTCAAAAAATTCTTCCGGTACTAAGCCAGGCATCCGAGGGTTAGGCCTCAGGAAATTCTTCCGGCGCTAAGCCAGGCATCCGAGGGTTAGGCCTCAGGAAATTCTTCCGGTATTAAGCCAGGCATCCGAGGGTTAGGCCTCAGGAAATTCTTCCGGCACTAAGCCAGGCATCCGAGGGTTAGGCCTCAGAAAATTCTTCCGGCACTAAGCTAGGCATCTGAGGGTTAGGCCTCAGGAAATTCTTCCGGTACTAAGCCAGGCATCCGAGGGTTAGGCCTCAGGAAATTCTTCCGGCGCTAAGCCAGGCATCCGAGGGTTAGGCCTCAGGAAATTCTTCCGGTACTAAGCCAGGCATCCGAGGGTTAGGCCTCAGGAAATTCTTCCGGCACTAAGCCAGGCATCCGAGGGTTAGGCCTCAGGAAATTCTTCCGGCACTAAGCCAGGCATCCGAGGGTTAGGCCTCAGGAAATTCCGCTCGTTGGTCGGCCAAGGCTGGCGCAAGCCGAGGCGACCGGTCGGGGCTTCAGGCTAGTCTGGTCCCGGGATGGTCATCGGGTTAGCCTGGCATCCGAGGACCGAGCCCTCGGGAGATTCGCTCGTTGGTCGGCCAAGGCTGGCGCAAGCCAAGGCGACCGGTCGGGGCTTCAGGCTAGTTCTGCTCCCGGGATGATCAATCGGTTAGCCTGGCATCCGAGGGCCGAGCCTCGGGAGATTCCGCTCGTTGGTCGGCCAAGGCTGGCGCAAGCCAAGGCGACCGGTCGGGGCTTCAGGCTAGTCTGCTCCCGGGATGAATCATCGGTTAGCCTGGCATCCGAGGGCCGAGCTCGGGAGATTCCGCTCGTTGGTCGGCCCGAGGCTGGCGCAAGCCAAGGCGACCGGTCGGGGCTTCAGGCTAGTCTGCTCCCGGATGATCATCGGGTTAGCCTGGCATCCGAGGGCCGAGCCTCGGAGATTCCGCTCGTTGGTCGGCCAAGGCTGGCGCAAGCCAAGGCGACTGGTCGGGGCTTCAGGCTAGTCTGCTCCCGGGATGATCATCGGGTTAGCCTGGCATCCGAGGGCCGAGCCTCGGGAGATTCCGCTCGTTGGTCGGCCAAGGCTGGCGCAAGCCGAGGCGACCGGTCGGGGCTTCAGGCTAGTCTGGTCCCGGGATGGTCATCGGGTTAGCCTGGCATCCGAGGACCGAGCCTCGGGAGATTCCGCTCGTTGGTCGGCCAAGGCTGGCGCAAGCCAAGGCGACCGGTCGGGGCTTCAGGCTAGTCTGCTCCCGGGATGATCATCGGGTTAGCCTGGCATCCGAGGGCCGTGCCTCGGGAAATTCCGCTCGTTGGCCATGCGCCTGTCGCTTGCAGCCCGACGGGGTTTCTCCGTGGCCAGCTGCGATCGTGTTTCTCCTCTTCTCCAAGCGTTGCCTGGGGAACACTAGAAGGGCATTAAACGCTAATTGATGCGTTACCTGGGAAATCGGATCGCCAGTTGCTGCTTGCGAGGAGTGTCAGTTAAGCGGCCGCGATGCGCGCGTTCTTCGAGGCGGATGCGGCCTGGGCACGGGCGGAGATACGTGGACCTAGGGGTACAGGGCACCCGGAGTGTCCTGCACAAAAATGCGATTAAGGAGAATGACGCTTAGGAAATCGCGGGAAGATACGCCTTGAGAGCCGGATCGGCTCCGGATTCAATGCGCCCGCATTTATTGGAGCCACCCGTATCGGAACGACCGGGGGGCCGCAGTTTGGCTATAAATATAGGTGCAGGTGCGATGGAGCCTGCCAAGCCGGAGCTGTTCAAGTTGCCATGGATCGTGGACCTTCTCTCTGGCGCATGGCTGAGAGACTCCTGCCGAAGGAACGGGAGGCGCGCCCCTCGCGACTTCAGCCAACTAGCCGTTTCATCTGGGATCAGCAAGGAGGGTCTCCCCGGCGGAACTCCGCTCTAGGCGTTTCATCCGGGATCATATCTCCCCTCCTTGAAGTTCAGCCTCCCGATTGAGCTCTGCACCAGACGCCTGATCCGGGACCGCGCCTCCATATGCTCTTCCCCCTCGTATTCCTTCTCTCCCCTAACACTGGGGAGGACCGGAATATCCCTTGGAGGTGGCGTTCCTCTGGAGGCAGCGGGAGCTTCGTCGGCGGCGGCTCCTCATCCTCTTCGTGGGGCGTGGATGGCGCCTCCGGTTGGAGGCAGTGTGGACTTCTCCTTCGTCCACTTCTTCTTCATCCGCGCCGGCTCTTCGTCTCTTTCGTGAGACGCCGATGGCGCCTCCGGTTGGAAGCACCCACTTCCGACGGGATTGCAACCGCTTCAGATGGAGGTTTCGGGATCCCAGATCTTCAGCTCCTCGGAGTCTCCACCTCTTCTTTACTTTCTTTACACCCTAATTCCCCCCTGGGAATTCCTTGTAATCACACGAGCACGCCGTTGTAACCAGAAATTATTGAAATGCAAAGCGTTATACATTTTTGAACTGTCTTTCTGGCATCGTCGTTCTACTGGTAATACATCCGCAGGTTAGCGGAATTCTAGCTCCTTAGAATTTCTCGACCATCTAGGGCCTCCAGCTGGTAGGAGCCAGGTCGGTTTACCCAGCGAACCTTATATGGGCCTTCCCAATTTGGCGCGAGCTTCCCACCTTTCGCAGGTCGAGATGCTTTAGCTCGCCTTAGCACCAGATCTCCGATTCTGAAAAGCTTCGGTCGGACCTTGGAGTTGTAATATCGGGCCACCCTCCGCTGATACATCGCCATTCGAACCTGCGCCATTTCCCTCGCTTCTTCCAAGAGATCCAGGTTCCCTCGGAGTTGTTCCGAATTGGCCTCGGGTCGGTGCGCGGCCACCCGAGGTGAGGGGAGTCCGAGCTCCACGGGGACAACGGCTTCCGTGCCATAGGTTAGGCTGAAAGGCGTCTCCCCGGTAGGGGTCCGATGCGTGGTCCGATACGCCCAAAGGACATTCTCGAGTTCTTCGACCCAAGCTTGCCCCGTCCGACCGATTCGCGCTTTGATTCCTTGGAGGATTGTCCGATTTGTGACCTCGGCCTCGCCGTTGGTTTGGGGATGCGACACAGATGTGAACCGATGCTCGATCCCGAACTCCTCGCAGAAGTCACGGAAATGCTTGTTGTCGAACTGTCGCCCATTATCCGAGATGAGGACCCGAGGTACCCCAAATCGGACAATGATGTTCTTCTTCACGAACTTCCGGACTTGCACCTCCGTGATAGTGGCCAGCGGCTCTGCCTCCACCCACTTGGTGAAGTAGTCGATTGCAACAATCAAAAATTTCCGCTGAGCTGAAGCGACGGGGAATGGTCCGAGGATATCCATTCCCCACTGGGCGAAGGGCCAGGGTGCAGTGATTGGTGCCAAGGGGACAGAAGGGACTCTCTGGACGTTGGCGTGGCGCTGGCAGGCGTCACATTTCCGCACATGATCCTTTGAGTCCTCCAACAAGGTAGGCCAATAATAGCCTTGCCTCATGATCTTATGCGCCAAGGACCTAGCCCCCAGGTGCGATCCGCAGATGCCTTCGCGGACTTCGCTGAGGGCGTAGGCCGCTTCCGAGGGGCGGAGGCACCTTAAGAAGGGGGCGGTGAACGAGGTCCGATACAGCCTCCCTTCATAGAGTACGTAGTGGGCGGACTTCATGACGAGTCGCCGAGCTTGATCTTCATCCTCTGGGAGGATTCCTTCGGTGAGGTAGGCGACGAGCGGGTCCATCCAAGATGGCTCCGGATCAATCGCCATCACCGCTCCGGCCTCGCCGATGCTCGGGGCATCCAGGGTCTCCAGGTAGATCGCCCTCGACAAGTTGTGCGCGTCTGCGCCCACCAAGCGGGACAGCCTGTCGGCCCTGGCATTTTCGCTTCTTGGGACCTGCTGAATGTCAACACTGCCGAGGTCGGGAATGAGTGCTTGCACCTTCCAGACATAGCTCTGCATGGTCGGGCTCCGAGCCTCGAACTCCCCTCGGACCTGCCCGACCATCAGCTAGGAGTCGGTGAAGACCTTCAAACGCCGGATGCCGAGCTCCTTGGTGAGTTTGAGTCCTGTGACTAGGGCCTCGTATTCCGCCTCGTTGTTGGTCACTGGAAATCCGAACCTCAAGGCATACTCGGCTATCACTCCATCGGGACTGGTAAGGACCAGCCCGGCCCCTCCACCTTCGGGGTTCGACGACCCATCAATGTGAAGCGTCCAGATTGGGAGGTCGAGGCTGGGTGTTTCCGGCGGCCTAGGTTCCGCCTCCTGCACAGTGCACTCAGCGAGGAAGTCCGCGAGCACCTGGGCCTTGATGGCGGGTCGGGGCTGGTAGCGGATGTCGAACTCACCAAGTTCTACTGCCCACTTCGCCAGCCGTCCCGCATTCTCAGGATTGCTGAGGATCTGCCGCAGTGGTTGATCGGTCAAGAGGGTGACAGGATGAGCCTGGAAATAGGGGCGAAGCCTCCTGGCCGCAGTGAGCAGCGCGAAGGCGATCTTTTCCGCCTTCGCATACCGCGTCTCGGCATCCCGTAGGACCCGGCTGATGTAGTACACAGGCTTCTGGAGCTTTGCCTCTTCCCGAACCAGTACTGCGCTGACTGCGGTTGGGGAGACCGCCAGATAGAGGTAGAGCATCTCCCCCTCTTGCGGCTTGAACAGCAGGGGAGGAGACGCCAAGTACTCCTTGAGTTGGTCGAATGCCACTTGACATTCGGCCGTCCAAAGGAAGTCTTTCGGACGCTTCAACACCTTGAAGAACGGTTGGCAGCGTTCGGCCGATTTTGCCACAAATCGTCCGAGCGCGGCGACCCTTCCAGCGAGCTCCTGAACCTCCTTCACTTTGGTCGGAGGGGACATATCTTGGATGGCCTTGATTTTGTCCGGGTTGACCTCGATCCCCCGCTGGTTGACAATGAAACCGAGGAACCTCCCGGCCGAAGCACCAAAGGCGCACTTCGCTGGGTTCAGCTTCACGCGAAACTTCCGCAAGGTGGCGAAAGTCTCCTCCAGATCCGCAATGTGCTAGTCTGCATGGCGACTCTTCACCAGCATATCGTCCACGTACACCTCCATGTTCCGGCCAATCTGCTCCTTGAAGATTTTATTGACGAGGCGCTGGTAAGTGGCGCCAGCATTCTTCAGACCAAAGGGCATTACCTTGTAACAGTACAGCCCCCGGTCTGTTATAAAGGCAGTTTTCTCCTCGTCCTGTGGAGCCATCATTATTTGGTTGTAGCCGGAGAAGGCGTCCATGAAAGACAGCAGCTGATAGCCGGAAGTCGCGTCGACCAGTTGGTCTATCCGTGGAAGCGGAAAGCTATCCTTGGGGCACGCCTTGTTCAGGTCGGTGTAGTCGACGCACATCCTCCACTTCCCGCTCGCCTTCCGGACAAGTACGACGTTTGCCACCCACTCGGGGTAGCTCACCTCCCTTATGAAGCCTGCATCCAAGAGTTTGTCTACCTCCTGGTCGACCACCCGGATCCGATCTGGGGCACAGTGTCTCTTCTTCTGCTTTACTGGTCGGTGGGTCGGGTCGACGTTGAGGGCGTGAGAAATGACCTCCGGGTCGATCCCGGGTACATCGGCCGCCGACCAGGCAAATACATCAGCATTGGCTCGGAGGAATTCCACTAACCTGAGCCGAGCTTCCGAGTCGAGGTTGGCACCGACCCGGACCGTACGGTCCGGGCGACCCTCCTCAAGGGGAACTTCGATCACACCCTCGGCCGGCTCCCCGTGCCGCAAAGCCACCTCGTCTCTGGCGTCAAGGGACTCGACGCTTAGGGCCTCCACGGGCTTCTTCCCTTTGAGAGTTGCTAGGAAACATTGCCGTGCGGTCGGTTGGTCACCTCGGACCTCTCCAATCCCGGCCGCCGTGGGGAACCGCATTAGCAAATGGTATGTAGAGACTACCGCGCGAAGGGCGTTCAGTCCGGGTCGTCCGAGGATAGCGTTATAGGCCGAGGGAACACGGACGACCAAGAACCCGAGCCGCACCGTGGCTTCTGCGGGTGCAACGCCCGCAGTCACAGGCAGCTCAACGACACCTTCGGCCGAGATAGCGTCTCCAGTGAATCCTATGAGGGGGGTGGATGTTTTGTGCAACACTTGTCGGGACAAGCTCATCTTTTGGAAGGCCTCGTAAAACAAAATATCAGCTGAGCTTCCACTATCCACAAGAACACGCCTTACATCATAGTTCGCCATAGTGAGGGAGATCACCATGGCATCATCATGGGGGGTCTGAACCCCCTTTACATCCTCATCACAAAAAGTGATTACATTTCCGACCCGCTGCCTCTTCGCGACGGCCACCCCTGATGCTTCCACCGAGCCCCCTGCGTTCCTCACAGGCCGATAGCAGCCCCCAGTGATGGTGTGGATCACGCCCGCGACGGGTCGATTCTGCTCCCGAGGCTCCTGAGGGGCCGGGTCGGCCGGGCGCGGGTCTGCGGGGGGACGTCGGTCGTTTACATATCGACCGAGACGCCCTCGGCGGATGAGAGCCTCGATCTCGTCCCGAAGCTGGAAGCAGTCTTCGGTGTCGTGGCCGTGGTCTCGGTGGTACTCACAGTACGCTCGAGAGGGCCTCTTCCCAGGGATTTTCTTCATCTGCCTCGGGACCGGGAGGTTCTCCCGCCCCTTGACCTCCATAAGGATCTGGGCCCGGGGGGCCAGGAGTGGGGTGTACCGGTTGAAGCGTCGGTGCGGAGAACGAGGGCGTGGGGCGCCGTGGTTCCTCGCCGGTGACGGGCTTCTGCGCCGATGTTGAGGCGTCGGGCTCCTCCTCTGGGGTGCCTCTTTTCGCCTTTTCTTCCCGAGCTTTAGAGGGGCCTCGGCGGCCTCCTTGTTCCGGTGGGCGGCTGCCTCCTCGGCGTCTGCATACTGGTTCGCCCGAGACAACAGCTCCGGAAAGCTCCGCGGCAGGCGTTTGTCCAGGGAGAAGGTGAGTCTGCCCTTCCGGAAGCCACGCTTCAGGGCTGAGAGAGCCACCTCCTGGCTCAGGTTCCGGACCTCCAATGTAGCCTTGTTGAAGCGGGTAAGGTAATCCCGCAGGCTTTCTCCCTCGTTTTGCCGGACATCAAAGAGGGAGTCGGAAACCAATCGCCGCCGGCTACTGACGGCGAAATGGCTGATGAAGAGGCGAGTGAACTGGTCAAAGGACTGGATAGAGTCAGCCTCCAGGCCGGCGAACCACGCCCTGGCTGGGCCACGGAGGGTCGCCGGGAAGGCCTTGCAGAGGAGGGGATCTGATGCTCCATGGAGGAGCATAAGAGTCCTGAAACTCTCCACGTGATCCCGCGGGTCCGCCGCCCCATCATAGGGCTCGATCGCCGGCATTTTGAATCCCGGCGGATTTGGGGTCCGCAGGATCCTCGAGGCAAGCGCCGGTTGGGAGGAGATCTCCAAGTCGGCGAAGAGATCTTTGGAGTGGCCCTTCAGGACCTGGAGTTGTCTGTGGAGATCGTCCACCCGCCGGTCCAGGGAGCGCGACCGGTGGGTGGGAGACAAGGAGCGGCGCGAGGGGGACCGACTGGAGTGCGGGCCCCTCAAGGACTGGGGGGTCGGAGAACGCGCCCGGGTCCGCCTCTCGTACCCCGCGCAGCTTCGATGAGAAGGTCCTGGCAGAATGGACCGTGCTCGAGAACCTTCCTCGCGCCGGCGCTCCTCCCCATGGGAGAGGAAGGAGCGCGGGTTGAGGAAGACAGGTGAGCGCTCGGGGGGCAGCGGCTCCTGGGCCCGCTGTGGCGCTCGAGACATCACACCCTGCAGGTTCTGCACTACCTCCGCGAGGGTGCGAACCTGCTGGGCTAACTGGTCGAACTGAGCGACTTCGACCATCTGAATGGGGGGTGGAATGGTGGAGTGTTGCTGAGAATGTGTTGGAGACGCAGCGGCCTCCCGGCCGGAGGCGCGAGAGGCCCCGCGACCGGAGGCATTGGAAGCTCCACGACCACCTCGCCGTGCCATCACGATCGCTCTGAGATCAAGCCCTTCCTCTAGCGCCAACTGTTGCTGGTGGTCCAAACCGAGAACGATTGACACAGCGGTGTGAACGGGGTTCCGTTTGAGTTGTCTTGGTTGGTGTTGGTTACGCTCCACCTTCCATCGGGAAACCTGCGAGCAAGCCTCGCACCACCACTGGGGTAGTGGGGGCCCTCCGACGATCAAGTCAGAGGAGATTGGAGGAGAAGGAGAGATAATAATCGCAAGCAAGAGAGTGCTCTGGAAGATATTGCTTACCCCCCCTTCTCCCCCCAGCCGCATATATACCTGGCTGGGGGGTCTCTGAGGGGGGTTTGTCATCGTGGGCGCGACGGAGTGGCCACTGACATGGCCGTTACAGGACGTCGTGGAGCAGCGCTGGGTACGGCCATGACAGGGCGTAGTGGAGTTCCGCTTTGTACGGCTGATACAGGAGATCGTGGAACAGCATCGGATACAGCCGTTGCAGGGAGTAGTGGAGCAGGAGGCCTCGGCGTGCCTCTGGGAAGCAGCCTGTCGTTATCAAGAGATCTCCGACTCGGGGTCGGAGTGCTGGATCAGGGGGCAGCCGACCCGGGGTCGGGCTGCGGTGCTGAGGATATCCGACTTGGGGTCGGATTGCTAGATTAAGGGGCAGCCGACTCGGGGTCGGGCCGCGAAGCCGAAGATGTCCGACTCGGGGCCGGACTGCTGGATCGAAGGGCAGCCGACTCGAGGTCGGGCTGTGGAGCCGAAGATGTCCGACTCGGGGTCGGATTGCTGGATCAAAGGACAGCCGTAGTCTTCATGGGCGCGCGTGCCGGTCACGTGGAGCATGGCGGCTTAGTTCCCCCGTAACAGATTTGATCCCACAATCTCTTCTAGCTTCATATGAACAGTTTATAGTAAATTATCATATGAACAAGATTGTAAGCACCAAAATAGAATTGTTAAATAAATTGGTAACTATCTTAGGGACCTTAAAGAGTTCAAGGGGCATCGTTCTCGCTATCGAGTTAGTTTCTAATTCCAAGAGAGAGTCTATTTGGAAGAAGAAGAAGCCTGCGAAGAAGCAGAAGACTGAGAAAACGCCAAGTAAGGAAGTTCCAAGAAAAAGGCCAATTGCAAGGAAAAATGTTTTCATTTGCATCATGGACGGCCATTGGAAGAGGAACTGTCCTACATACATGGAAAGCATAAAAACATGAAGGGTGACAGACCTTCAGAAGGTATGTCAGATATGCTCAGGATACTTAGGGACTGTTACCTGTTGTTAGCAAAAATTTGATTTCTATATCTTGTTTAGCACAGAAAGATTTTTATAAGACTACTGTTCCATTTATTTGAAAAATAAATTGATTCAACGTGGTTTTATGATTGACAGTCTCTATCACATACATATGGATGTATCTGTGAATATATCTGAGCAAACTGTGAATACCATAGGATCTAATAGATCTAGAAATGAGATAAATCTAAAGTATTTGTGACACCTCAGGCTTGGCCATATAGGAGAAGACAGAATAAACAAATTGGAGAAACATGAACTTTTGGGCTCATTGACTTTCGAGTCATATTCGATTTGTTAATTCTGCCTTCAAGGAAAGATGGCCAAATTATCCTTTGTAGGACACAGGGTGGTCCACTGAAATACTTACCCTAGTACACACTGATATGTGTGGCCCATTCGATGTGCAAGCTAGGGGTTGTAATTTTTACTTCATTTACCGATGATTACTCACGGTATGGATATGTGTGTTGCCCAAGGTGACAAGCCAGGAGGGGGGGGGGGTGAATTGCTTTCTTTTACTTTTAACTATCTTATTTGTGTTAAATGATGAGTTAGTAAACTTAAACAAATCCCAATACAAACAACAAAAAGTATAGTGGTTCGGTGCTCTCCTTAGCACCTACGTCCACTCCCCAAGCGACCCCTTGGGAATTCACTATAATCCAGCGGATTACAGTTGGATTGTTTTCCGGGCTCACAATCCAAAAATCTTTACACTTTGGTTTTCCGGGTTCACCAAAAACCTATGTTGGTTTTACGGGCTCACCAACGAACCTTTGTTGGTTTTACGGGCTCACCAACGAACCTTTACAATTGGTTTTCCGGGTTCACCAATCAACCTATTCCATTGGTTTTGCGGGCTAACCAACCAACCTTTACAAGTAGTTTAACAAATAAAGAAAGAAGATTTAAACTCCTAGATGAGCAAATAAAACAATATAATCTACAAAGAAGAGTTTAGAAAGTATTTATCGCTTGTAGTGACTTCTCTCTTCTTTGTCAAGGATGCTTCACTCTTCAAGGAAGGATGGAGCTCTTGATGACTCTTTGAATCTGCTCAACCCCTTTCTTTGATTCTTGAATGAAGCACTTGGATGAAGAAGATTAGGGCACTTTCTCTTTCTTGTGTACTCTTTGATATTCTTTGGAAAAGATGTTCTATCTGATGATAGTGCCACTTTAACTAGTTTCCTACATCCATTGGACAAGCCCCAATGGTTAGAATTCAAAAACTAGCCGTTACTCACTGTTGGAAGGACAAAAAGTACATCTGCAGAACTAGCCGTTATGCTTCTGCCCGTGTTTGGGTCGGCTCAACCTGTCCTTGGGTCGACCCAACTTTCACTTGGGTCGACTCAAACTTTTCTTGGGTCGACCCTCTCAGAACCACAGAAACTTGCAATTCAGCCTTCCTTCACTTGGGTCGACCCAACCTTTCTTTGGGTCGACTCAAGGTTCAGTTGGGTCGACTCAACTTCTTCTTGGGTCGACCCTAACAGGGTTTCTAGAGAACCTTTTCTGTCTTCTATTCTGTCTTGCCTTTGGGTCGACCCTCTCAGGGTTTGGGTCGACTCAAGCTTGGGTCGACTCAACTTCATCTTGGGTCGACCCTCTCAGTATTTCCAGAGAACCATTTTTCTGAGTCTTTGAGAGGCTTGAGGTTTGGGTCGACTCATGCTTTCCTTGGGTCGACCCAACTTACTGTTCATCTATGCCATTTTTGCAGAAGTGTGCCAAATGCTTTCTTGATGTGCCGGGGTCGACCCAATCATCCTTTGGGTCGACTCAATCCACACTTTGCTGCATCTCAAGGTTAGATTCATTCAAATAAACAATGAAATGTATCTATATCAATTTATACAAATATACTGAGAGTAATAGACTTATAAATGAAGTATCGATTTAACTTATAACATACTCTAGATAATTGCTTGTTAATCATCAAAATAACACTATCATCCTCAATCTCTCCCTTTTTGATGATTACAAAATAAAGAGTCTGAGCCTATTGATACTTATCTTAAAATCAGTTTTTGAAAGGGCTTAACTTGCTGAATTTCAGCTTTTCATATATAAGAGTGAAGTCTCCCCCTATATTATTCAAATGTTGGCAATTTGACTTTTTGAATTGCTCCTCCTTTCATTTATAATTCATTAAAGATGAAACTCCAAAAGTTTGAGATAAAACATGAGTTTCAGGTTATGTATCGAGGTGTGAAAGGTGCGTGCCAAATTCTGAAATTCTATATGCCAAATTCTGAAATTTGATAGAAATTTTTGATTTGATCATTTTCATTGTTGCAAATTGCTCCCCCTTGGATGTATATGCTTTCCTATATGATTTTCAATTTGTTTTACAAGTTATTTCATTATTTCTCCTTCTTTCTTTACTTCTCCTCTTATCACTCTACCTTTACTTCTCCCCCTATTACTCTTTCTTTACTTCTCCCCCTTTTTGTTATCATCAAACAGATGCATGGGAAAAGACACAATAAATAACAAACATTCAAACTTCATTGATCAAAATAGGAACATTTTAGTACATTCATGCCCAAAAACAAAAACAAATACAATGTTCCTTAATCAAAGTTGAAAGATACATGATAAAAGCAAAATACATATGAGACTAGATATCTAGCCTAGGCTCTAAACAGAAATGCTAATATCAGCCTAGGGAGTATCTAATAGCTGGGATGTTGACCCCCTAATAGATTTTGATGAATACAAAACACTAGAGTAAAATTCCATTATATCTTAACAATTTAATTGAGGAATTCATGTGTCTTATTAAGAATATTGTTAAGAAATGTCTAGGCAAGTTTCCATAATTTTTATGAATTTATTGAAGAATATTTTGAGTTAAAGAAAACAGATCAGGGACAGCCGAGACGTCTCCGGATAGTTTCAGAGACGTCTCTGGGACAAACAGGAAGAACCGGCACACTTGGAGACGTCCCCGACACCTGTCGAGTCGTCCCCGCGTTAGCGGAGTCGACTCTCTCAGTAGCGGAGTCGACTCTCTCAGTGGCGGCAGAAAGGCAGTTTTCAAGAGATATGCGCGAGACGTCCCCACAGTAAGCCGAGTCGTCCCTGCAAGTAAAAAGGAGACTTCCCGAGTCGTCCCCAAGATAGCGGAGACGGCTCTCTCAGGATTTTCCAGAGAATGATTTTTTGGGTGATAAGGAAGCGGAGTCGACCTTGAGACAGCGGAGTCGTCCCCATGCATAAAGTGCAGACAACCCGAGACGTCCCCTGAAGGAGCGGAGTCGACTCTCTCAGGAAATACCAGAGGACATGTTCTTCGGAGATAAAGAAGAGGAGTCGTCCCCAGATCAGCGAAGTCGTCCCCATTCAAAAAGTGCAAACAAGCCGAGACGTCCCCTGAAAGTGCCGAGTCGACCCCAGACAACGAAAAAAGTAAAATCTTGTAGCCGAGACGTCTCCCGTTGAAGCGGAGATGTCCCCGGAGTGACTGGGACGCGACTGACAGCTTTTCAGGTTTGGTTTGAATTTCAAATCCTTCTTTCTTTGTCTCTAACGGCTATATTTGCTTTTTGGGCTATAAAAGGGACCTCTTAAGTGCTTCTCAACAACTCTTCACCAACCCAAAGCTAGATCATTCAAGAGAGAAGTAAGAAAGAAAAGTTGAAGGGAGTGAGTGCATTCAAGTGAAGAAATCAAGTGTTTTCAAGCTTCCCAAGTGATTTCAAGCTCAATCACTCTCGTGCGCTTGGGATTCAAAGCTCACACTCAATCCTACGCGCTCCACATCGGAAGAATCAATATCTCCCACGCTTCCAACGGCAAAAGGATTCTTCCGGGTTCTATTGTTCATAATTGCAATATTTGCTTTTTAGAGCCTTTCCTTTCTTTTGTAAACTCTTTCGTTGTGGTGCTTGTTCCAGTCAAGGGACTTGGAACAAGGGAAAGGCATCCCAAGCCTAAGTGAAATTGGGGGTTTTAGGGTTTGTTGTGAGCCCGGTGTAAAACAACGAGTTGGGTAGTGAACTCGCAAAACTACCGTACTGTAATCGTGGATTATAGTGGAAATTCCCAAAGGTGATTTGGAGAGTGGATGTAGGAGTAGTGGAAACTCCGAACTACTATAAAACCTTGTGTTTGCGATTGACCTTTCTCATTCCTCCTTCTTTACCTTAGTGCATATATTCGTGTGTTTTATTTTAATTAGTCAAAAGTTTTTAAAACACCCAATTCACCCCCCTCTTGGGTGACCATCTCTGGGCAACAAGTGGTATCAGAGCAGGTGCTCTGTGTATTTCTTGAAAGACCTAACCGTCTTAGCCAAAGATCTAGATGGCAACACCCTTTAACAATGTTCCTGCCGAGGGGCAAGCAACCAATAGACCTCCACTCTTCAATGGGACAAATTATACCTATTGGAAGACTAGAATGAGAATCTTCATTCAAGCACAAGACTATGCCTTGTGGAGGGTTATAGTCAAGGGACCACAAGAACCATCACACATAGTTAATGGCATTCGAGTTCCCAAACCTGAGGAGGATTGGGATGAGAATGATGATAGGATGGCTCAACTTAATTCTAGAGCCATGAACTCATTATTTTGTTCTCTAGATGTAAATGAGTTCAATAGAGTCTCCACATGTACTTCCGCTAAGGAAATATGGGATAGGCTTGAAGTTACCCACGAGGGAACAAATCAAGTCAAAGAGTCTAAAGTGAACATTCTAGTTCACAAGTATGAGTTGTTTAAGATGGAACCCAATGAAACCATCACATGCATGTTTACTCGCTTTACCGATATAATTAATGGTCTAAAGAGTTTGGGTAAATCTTATACTAACCCAGAACTTGTGAGTAAAATTCTCAGGTCTTTGCCGAAAGCATGGGAAGCAAAGGTCACGGCGATCGTAGAAGCCAAAGACCTCAACACTTTGGGATTAGAACAACTACTGGGCTCATTGATGACGCATGAGCTCACAATGAAGCAACATGAAGAAGAGTTGCCGAAGAAAAGGACAATCGCACTCAAGGCTACCTCAAGTGTGTGTGAAGAAGAGAGTAGTGAGAGTGAAGAAGAAAGCCAAGATGAGGACTTGGGTTTGATAGTAAGGAAGTTTAAGAAATTCATGAGAAGAAAGAAACCTTTCCCAAGAAAGAAATTTGGAGGGAGAAATGATTGGGAAAAAGAAAAGGAAAAAGAAAGAGATCCAATCATATGCTATGATTGCAAGAGACCGGGACACATTCGTTCCAAATGCCCTCAACAAAAGAAGTATTTTGGAAAGGAGAAGAAGAAGGCATTGAAGGCAACATGGGATGATAGTGACACATCATCCTCCGAGGAAGAGAAGGAAGAGACCGCCAACTTGTGCTTCATGGCATTCGAAGACGACGAGGTATGTCAAAACCCAACTATAAATTTTACTTTAGAAGAATTATATGAAGCTTTTCAAGAACTTATGGGTGATTGTAGTATGTTAGGAGCTAAGAATAAAGAATTAAAAACCTCCAATCAAAAACTAAAGGAAAATATTGAAAACCTATTAATTGAAAAGGAGAGCGTTAAAAATATTAACACTACTAACCTAGAAATCAAAAATTCAAAACTAAGCATTGAAAATGAAAAGGCAAAAACACTAATTAAGGAATTAAGTCTAAAAGTAAAATCCCTACTCGACAATAATACCTCACTTGCTCAAAATGTTGAATCTCTTAAAAAAGATATGGAAGAACTAGTTAAAGAAAATTTGAATTTTAAGAATGAGGTACATAAGTACAAACCAATTGTTGAAAAATTCACACAAAGCTCTGAAAAATTAAATCTTATTCTTTCAAATCAAAGAGCTGTTTTCAATAAAGCCGGATTAGGATATAAAACTAATAAGCAACAAAAATATCTAAAGAATTTCTTTGTAAAAGCAAAAGACGTAAAAACTGAAAAACCAACATGCTTTCTTTGTGGAAAGAATGGACATAAAGCCTACTCTTGTATTCAAAGAAAAATCCAAACTAACAAGAGTACATTTGTAAAAGCTAAAAACATAACTAAAGTATGGGTGCCTAAGGGAACCAACTACACTAACCACGAAGGACCCAAGAAAACTTGGGTACCTAAGAGCTTCACATGATCATTTTGCAGGTATGCCTTGCAGCCGGAAATAAAAAGAGAATGTGGTATCTTGATAGTGGTTGCTCAAGGCATATGACCGGTGACAAGAGTCTCTTCGTCACCTTGGAATCAAAAGAAGGAGGAGTAGTCACATTTGGAGACAATGCTAAAGGCCGAATTATTGGTGTTGGTAAAATCTCCATATCACCCTCCTCATTTATTGACAATGTATTGTTAGTTAATGGACTAAAACATAATTTGTTAAGTATAAGTCAATTTTGTGACAAGAGCTTTAAAGTATCATTTGAATCATCACTATGCATAATTAGTAGTCCATTTGACAATGAGATCATACTCACAGGACATAGGCATGGAAATGTTTACATGGTAGATCTTGATGATCTCACCATGAAGGATGGCCAATGTCTTGTAGCCATGAATCCCAAAGTCAATGAGACTAGTTGGTTATGGCATCGTAGGTTAGGGCATGTTAGCATGGATTTAATCTCAAAATTAATTACAAAGGATCTAGTCAAAGGACTACCAAAAATAGACTTTGAAAAGAATAAAATTTGTGCTGCATGTCAATTAGGGAAACAAACAAGAAGTTCTTTCAAGTCTAAGAACATAGTTTCAACATCAAAACCCTTAGAACTAATTCACATGGATTTGTTTGGACCCACTAGAACTGCTAGTCTAGGGGGTAAGAAATTTGGTCTTGTAATTGTTGATGATTTTTCACGTTTTACATGGGTTTCATTTCTTGCACACAAAGATGAGTCCTTTCCCGCTTTTATCAAGTTTCATAATAGGGTTTCAAATGAACTCAATCTTAAACTAAAAGCAATTAGGAGTGATCATGGTACCGAGTTTGAAAATCAGTATTTTGAAAAATTTTGTGAAGAAAATGGTATCAATCACAACTTCTCGGCACCTAGGACACCCCAACAAAATGGGGTGGTAGAAAGGAAGAATCGCACACTAGCAGATATGGCTCGTACCATATTGTGCGAATCGGATCTACCAAAGTATTTTTGGGCTGAAGCAATAAATACTTCATGTTATATCTTAAATCGTGCTTTAGTTAGATCCATCTTAAAGAAAACACCTTATGAGTTGATAAAAAGTAAGAAACCTAATATAAGTTATTTTCATGTTTTCGGTTGTCGATGCTTTATTTTGAACAATGGAAAGGACAATCTAAGTAAATTTAGTGCTAAATCAGATGAGGGGATCTTCTTAGGTTATTCCTCATCTAGTAGAGCATACAGGGTCTTCAACAAGAGAACTCTCGTTGTTGAAGAATCCATTCATGTTGTTTTTGATGAAACTAATGGAGATTCTTCTAGAAAAGAAGAAGATGGTGATGTAGGTATACTTGAAGACCAAATGAAGGAACTCTCCACTCAAGACAAACAACATGAGGATGAGATCAAAGAAGATACAAATCAGCGAGATGAAGAAGACCAACCTCCATCAAGAAATCAAGATCTTCCTAAAGAATGGAGGTATGCACATGGTCATCCAAAGGATCTAATCCTTGGTGATCCTTCACAAGGTATAAGAACTAGATCCTCCTTAAGAAACACTAGTAATTATCTTGCTTTCGTTTCGCAAATAGAGCCTAAATCACTAGAAGAAGCTGAAAAAGATGGTAATTGGATGAATGCTATGCAAGAGGAATTAAACCAATTCGAAAGAAATGAAGTTTGGACTCTAATGAAAAGACCCCCTAATGTTTCAATTATAGGCACCAAGTGGGTGTATAGAAACAAACTAGATGAAGATGGAATAATAATAAGAAACAAAGCTAGGCTAGTGGCCAAAGGATATAATCAGGAGGAAGGAATAGATTTTGATGAAACTTTTGCTCCTGTTGCTAGGTTAGAGGCTATTAGACTGCTTTTAGCATATGCATGCTTCATGGATTTTAAACTCTATCAAATGGATGTGAAAAGTGCATTCTTAAATGGCTATATAATGGAGGAAGTTTATGTAGGACAACCACCAGGTTTTGAAAATCACTTACATCCAGATTATGTGTATAAATTGCATAAAGCATTGTATGGACTTAAGCAAGCTCCTAGGGCATGGTATGAAAGATTAAGTAATTTTCTAATTGAGAACAAATTTAAGAGAGGAAATGTAGACAAAACCCTCTTTATTAAAAGAAAAGGAAATGACTTATTGCTTGTACAAATTTATGTGGATGATATAATTTTTGGTGCTACTAATGATAGTCTTTGTCAAGAGTTTGCCAAGCTTATGCAGGAAGAATTTGAAATGAGCATGATGGGTGAGCTCAACTTCTTCCTTGGGCTGCAAATAAAACAATCAGAGGAAGGCATCTTCATCAGTCAGACCAAGTATATCAAAGAAATGTTGGAGAAATTCAAGATGAAGGATGCAAAAGAAATCAGCACACCCATGGGCTCAAGTTGCAAGCTTGACAAAGATGAAAAAGGTAAAAGTATAGACTGCAAATTATACAGAGGTATGATAGGCTCTTTACTTTACCTTACTGCTAGTAGACCAGATATATTATTTAGTGTTTGTATGTGTGCTAGATACCAAGCATGTCCTAAGGAATCACACTTGCAAGCTGTTAAGAGAATTTTTAGATATCTAGTAGGGACATCTAATGTAGGCTTATGGTATTCTAAACAATCTGACATAAATTTAATTGCTTATTCCGATGCTGATTTTGCCGGGTGCAAACTCGACAGAAAAAGCACAAGTGGCACATGTCAATTCTTGGGTGCTAATTTGGTTTCTTGGTTTAGCAAGAAACAAAATTCAGTTGCCTTGTCCACAGTTGAGGCTGAGTACATTGCAGCTGGAAGCTGTTGTGCCCAAGTTCTTTGGATTAAGCAACAACTTGAAGACTTCGGTATCAAAATGGATAATATACCAATTAAGTGTGATAATACAAGTGCAATCAATTTAACAAAAAATCCTGTTCAACACTCTAAGTCAAAGCATATAGAGATTAGGCATCATTTTATTAGGGATCATGTGCTGAAAAATGATGTGATGATTGAATATGTATGCACTGAAAATCAATTGGCTGATATCTTTACAAAGCCCCTTTGTAAAGATAGATTCAACTTCTTAAGGAATGCCTTGAGCTTGTATGATCCTAGCAAATGAGTTGAATTTGTATTGCATTGCTTTGCTACTCAAACTAATAATCAACCTCAAGGTAAACATAAGTGAAAACATGAATTCATCTAAGCTAAATGACGAACTGTTTGACTTTCCGGAGGATGGTTACCCTCCCTTGGACTCTTCATGGAGATATTTTCAGAGCCTATTTCATAGGTATTCGAAATTTGGTCAAACACTCCTCATTTCAATATTAATAATTCAAAAATCATTATCAAATTATTATAGGATGTATCATTAAGGGGGAGGATCACAAACAAATTCACTCTAAGTTTATCAAAAAAAAATCATGTTGATTAGGGTGATTAAACAAAAATTGGGAGAAGATAGAATTCAGTCTGAAATTTTTCAGTGCCGGAGACGTCTCTGGCAAATCGCAGAGACGTCCCCCCAAGGGAGACGTCTCGCCTTAGTCGCGGAGACGTCTCGGGGACCGAAGGAGGGCTTTTTAAATAGGTCGAAATCGCTCGAGCCGACTCGAGCTTTCTCCTTCATTTCCGACCAAAACGAAAAACCCTATCCTCCATTTGCTCTCCACCTCAAAACCTAGCCTCCGTTTGCTCTACATCACAAACCCTAGCATCCATGGCACCAAAGAAGGCTAGGACGACCCGTGGAAGGCGACCTAGGGTAGCGGCCGACGGTGAGGAACGACGGGAAGAACCCTCCGCGCCGTCTCCTCCGGTTGCTCCGCCAACCACGACTATTTCCTGTGCAAATCGCACAGTCACGACAGGAAGGTACATAGATTTCTCCTTTTTAGATCATGAGGGGTTCTCTATTGGAGAGAGACTCCGAGCCCAAGGGTGGGAACACTTTTGTACCCTCAATACCTCGACCTACCCCGGCCTAGTTAGAGAACTTTTTAGCAATATGGCCTTAGGGGACCTAGGGTACACTGGATATGTCCAAGGGACATTAGTAGAAGTCAATGAAGATGTCCTATCCACTGTCTTACAAATTCCTAGGGACGGTGAGGCTCCAACCTCACATCCCCAAAGGGAGTCAGCCCTAAATTTACTTTTAGGAAGAGAGGACTGCGGCCCTCTTGATGTTGTCAATTCCCAGGACCTAAATGCAGAGATGAGACTTCTCTTAAGTATTGTCAACCGGGTCCTATTTCCTAAAACCGGTCGCTTCGATTTTGTTTCGGAGCGAGACTTAGTTATAATGCACCACATCCTACTAGGGATCCCTCTAAACCTCCCTAGACTCATGCTAAATTACATTGCCTTATGTCATAGGTATTCTAGGTTTAGTATACCCTATGGCATGATCTTTACCTTAATCTTTAAACACTTCAAGGTTCCCATTCCAACAAATGAACCTGCAAAGCCCTTGAGAAACACCGACTTTTACAATGAGGGCACAATGAGAAGAATGGAATTTCATAAGATAGATGGATCGTGGGTCAAGGTACCAAAGAGAAAAACCCAAATCCTAGAGCCTGAGATCCCACATCATGAGTCTGACCATCACTCTCCTCCACCTAGCCACATGGATATCCCTGATATTCCCTCCAGCTCAGCTGGACCTTCCACATCCATGCCACCACCTCCTCCAGTTAGTGGGCCCTCCTTTCTATCAGAGGATCAGATGCGCACCTTAGCATCTGCCATTTGCCAGCAGATGAGGGAGGAGATGAGATCCATGATCTCCACAGAGTTGGCCCCCATCAGAGCTTCACATGAAGGGCTTCTACAAGAGATGAAGGATATTAGAAGTCAAATTGAAGCTACAACACAAGAGATAATTGGTGTGGGTGCCACCCAAACCATCAGATCATTAGAGCTCAAGGACAGCTTGAAGAGCATTTCCAAGAGTCTTAAAGAGCTAACAAAACCAGATGGCAATGTGAGCACCTTAGTTGCCCAACTCAGAGGAAGAATTGAAATGGCAACTATAGAGTTTGAGGCACTTGTGGCAGATTTCCACAAGTCACAGGGAGATCAATTTAAGACCCTCATGGATTCCATCAACACATTCATAGATGCAGCTTGTAAGGTTTATGAACAAAATACAGCTGGTAGGGCCCATGAGCAACGTCGCCGATGATGGATATCTTGTAGGATCTTCTTTTTGTAAATCCTAGGCTATTTTTGAAACACTTTTGTATTAGAAATCAATACTTGTAATGATTTCTTCTTTTTGACTATGTACTGACTTCAAAGGTTCACAATGATACATGAATACAATCCCTTTTGAAAACTGTGTACATTGCCAACTCTATGTATGTGTTTCTATGAATGTGAATGTGCCTCTTGATGTGTCATAAGAATCTCATAACATACATTAAGTATTCAGATTTGGCACAACGTATCAAAGCATATGAAACAGGGGGAGCACAACCTGAATATCAAAGGGGGAGTAAAATGAACACTGAATATATTGAATATAGAGATAATTTGTCCCCTTCATTGTTGATGACAAAAAGGGGGAGTAGATATTGAATGTAGAGATAGTGAAAGGGGGGAGCAGTTATATATATGGATATTGAATATGGAATGCAAAATTTATAATCTTACTCCAAAGTTGATTTAGAAAGGATAAAATTGAAGAATATTGACCTTAAGATAATTGCCCTTCTGGAAAAGAAAGGGGGAGTCAAAAAGAATCTAGCTTTCAATTATCCTCAGCATCAATACTTTATTTTAACTTGATTCAAATTCAGTTGATATGCTAAAATCATTTAAGAACTATAAAGATCAATCTTATGCACAAGGAAAGAACTGAAAATTGAATACTTTGAGTGATGCACATTGTATCTAGTTCTAATCAAAACATTATACTTGTACATCTGATCAAATACTGTGTATATGTTTAAATCTCAAATTTTGCATATACTCAGTGTTTTGTCATCATCAAAAAGGGGGAGATTGTTGACCCCCTAATAGATTTTGATGAATACAAAACACTAGAGTAAAATTTCATTATATCTTAACAATTTAATTGAGGAATTCATGTGTCTTATTAAGAATATTGTTAAGAAATGTCTAGGAAAGTTCCCATAATTTTTATAAATTTATTGAAGAATATTTTGAGTTAAAGAAAACAGATCAGGGACAGCCGAGACGTCTCCGGATAGTTTCAGAGACGTCTCTGGGACAAACAGGAAGAACCGGCACACTTGGAGACGTCCCCGACACCTGCCGAGTCGTCCCCGCGTTAGCGGAGTCGACTCTCTCAGTAGCGGAGTCGACTCTCTCAGTGGCGGCAGAAAGGCAGTTTTCAAGAGATATGCGCGAGACGTCCCCACAGTAAGCCGAGTCGTCCCCGCAAGTAAAAAGGAGACTTCCCGAGTCGTCCCCAAGATAGCGGAGACGGCTCTCTCAGGGTTTTCCAGAGAATGGTTTTTTGGGTGATAAGGAAGCGGAGTCGACCCTGAGACAGCGGAGTCGTCCCCATGCATAAAGTGCAGACAACCCGAGACGTCCCCTGAAGGAGCGGAGTCGACTCTCTCAGGAAATACCAGAGGACATGTTCTTCGGAGATAAAGAAGAGGAGTCGTCCCCAGATCAGCGGAGTCGTCCCCATTCAAAAAGTGCAAACAAGCCGAGACGTCCCCTGAAAGTGCCGAGTCGACCCCAGACAACGAAAAAAGTAAAATCTTGTAGCCGAGACGTCTCCCGTTGAAGCGGAGACGTCCCCGGAGTGACTGAGACGCGACTGACAGCTTTTCAGGTTTGGTTTGAATTTCAAATCCTTCTTTCTTTGTCTCTAACGGCTATATTTGCTTTTTGGGCTATAAAAGGGACCTCTTAAGTGCTTCTCAACAACTCTTCACTAACCCAAAGCTAGATCATTCAAGAGAGAAGTAAGAAAGAAAAGTTGAAGGGAGTGAGTGCATTCAAGTGAAGAAATCAAGTGTTTTCAAGCTTCCCAAGTGATTTCAAGCTCAATCACTCTCGTGCGCTTGGGATTCAAAGCTCACACTCAATCCTACGCGCTCCACATCGGAAGAATCAATATCTCCCACGCTTCCAACGGCAGAAGGATTCTTCCGGGTTCTATTGTTCATAATTGCAATATTTGCTTTTTAGAGCTTTTCCTTTCTTTTGTAAACTCTTTCGTTGTGGTGTTTGTTCCAGTCAAGGGACTTGGAACAAGGGAAAGGCGTCCCAAGCCTAAGTGAAATTGGGGGTTTTAGGGTTTGTTGTGAGCCCGGTGTAAAACAACGAGTTGGGTAGTGAACTCGCAAAACTACCGTACTGTAATCGTGGATTATAGTGGAAATTCCCAGAGGTGATTTGGGGAGTGGATGTAGGAGCAGTGGAAGCTCCGAACCACTATAAAACCTTGTGTTTGCGATTGACCTTTCTCATTCCTCCTTCTTTACCTTAGTGCATATATTCGTGTGTTTTATTTTAATTAGTCAAAAGTTTTTAAAACACCCAATTCACCCCCCTCTTGGGTGACCATCTCTGGGCAACATGGGATCTAGTCCTCATCCTCCTAGTGTACGTGGCGAGGGGAGGTCGAGCCTGGTGAGACTGTGTCTGGCGTGGAGCACGACGAGCTGGATGACTCTGTGCCGATATCTCTGACTCAGCAGCCTGTGGCACAGATGGTCCATGGGTCTCTCTCTCTCCGGAGTGCTCCTATCTGCTGCCTCAGATCACTGATCTCAGCAGACATGATGTCCAGTCGGCTCGTCAGCCCATCAGTAATAGTTCTCGCCTGAGCTGACATACTATCTAATCTGCTCATCAGCCCGTCAGTGATAGTCCTCGCTTGAGCTGACATGATCTCAGTCATCCTACTCCAGAACTCATCGGTATCTCTCGGAGGAACAGATGACGATGGTCCAGCCTCTGAAGGTGCAGTAGGATGATCCATATGCTCCTCATCCTCAGGGATAGGGTCTCCATGATCTGGTGCATCACCCTCTGGTGCCTCACCCTGAATCCCTGCTCCAGTATTAATCCACTGCCCGTTCACTTTCTCATATCCCATGCGTATAAGTGTCCGTGCAGTGTATGTGTCAGTATGAAGCAGACTCCTGGATGCCTCCCCCTCGACAGATATACCGTGCTGTCGAAAAATCAACGCGAGTATCATACCATAAGGTAGTGATACTCTGGAGTTGCAGATCACTTTCCTCATCTGCTTCAGTATCATGGCCGGGAGATTCAGGGAAATATCCTGAATAATATACTCCATCACTACTAGATCTCGCTCTATGATGAGATCGAATCTCCCGCTCTTTGGAAATAAAATTCTATTTATGATACTGAGCAATAATCTCATTTCAGCAGATAAAGAGCTTGCTATTACCTTTTCTGAGAAGTCAAAGTCCTCATTTTCCATAATCAACTGCAGAGCTCTCATCTTGTTTTCTGGCTTTTCCGGAGTGGCTCCTTCGCAGGGAAGATGAAGTAGCTCACTTAAACTCTCCTCGGAAACTCGAACCCTAACTCCTCGAACTTCCGAAATAAGCCCTCCCATTCCAGTTTTAAGGAAGGCATAGAACTCCCGAACTAATCCGGGGTAGATCATCACATCTAGGGAGCAAAGATACTCCCAACCTTGCCTTTGGATCCATTCCCTCAACCTAAACCCTTCTTGATCAAAGAACTTGGAATGGATCCTTCTCCCCGTTGTAACCGGTCTCCCCGCAAATCTTGCAAGTATAACTGAGGGGGAAGGAGGAGGAGGTGGCTCCGCACGTGCCTCACGTTGTGGAGACACTGTAGATGGCTCCGTAGGTTGTCTTTCCTCACGTTGGATCCGTGAGACTCTTCCGGATCTCTTGGCTACGGCTCTTTTGGGTCCCATTTCTCCAAGATTTTAAGGTAATCTACTGTGTGGAGGAGTTTGGAGAGTGGGGATTAGAGTATTCAGAAGAGGACAAGGGTAAACAGTGCCCTAATAGTGCTCTCGGGTCCCCCTTTGAACAGTGGGGTCCCGACGTTGGGTCGACTCAAGAAATTTCTTGGGTCGACTCAACGTTGGGTCGACCCTATTCTGGGTTGGGTCGACCCAAGTGCAGAATTTTTCTTTTCTCTTCCTTTTTGCTTCTAAAAATTTTTCTTGCTTCCAATCCTTATAAATTCTTTCTGAGACAATGATACATGAGTAAGGAATCTATAGATAACAAGTTTGACTCATGTTTCATGGGTTTTTAGAAATTGGAGGAATGTATCATGAGACTACTTGCTCCCTTTTATATTTCTTCAATAAAAAGGATCACATATGCCTAATTCCCTCCTTAGCGTGCAGAATCTATCTTCACTCAAGAGTTTTGTAAATATGTCGGCTAATTATTTTTCAGTACATATATGTTCAATACATATGTTTCCATTTTGCACATGATCCCTAATAAAATGATACCTTATTTCTATATGTTTGGCTTTAGAATGCTGAACTGGATTTTTAGTAAGATTGATGGCACTAGTGTTATCACATTTAATAGGAATATTATCTAGCTTAACTCCATAGTCTTCTAGTTGTTGCTTAAGCCATAGTACTTGAGCACAACAACTACCAGCAGCTATATATTCAGCTTCAGCTGTGGACAGTGCCACTGAATTCTGCTTTTTGCTAAACCATGATACTAAATTATTTCCTAAGAATTGACATGTGCCACTTGTGCTCTTCCTATCTAATTTGCATCCGGCAAAATCAGCATCTGAATATGCAAGCAAATTTAGACAGAAGTCTCTTGAGTACCATAATCCTATATTGGTAGTTCCTCTTAAATATCTAAGGATTCTTTTAACAGCACTTAAATGTGACTCCTTAGGATCCGATTGGTATCTAGCACATATTCCTACACTAAATACGATGTCGGGTCTACTAGCAGTAAGGTAGAGCAAGGATCCAATTAGTCCTCTATAGAGCTTAATATCAATACTCTTCCCTTTTTCATCTTTGTCTAGCTTACTAGTAGGATTCATTGGAGTGCCTACTCCCTTATGATTTTCATTTCCAAACTTCTTTAGTATTTTCTTTGTATACTTAGTTTGATGAATGAAAATGCCTTCCTTAGTTTGTTTGATTTGTAATCCTAGAAAGAAGTGTTGGGAACCCGCCCATGCCGCTGATATTTCAAAATTTTTCAGATGGCAGCGGAATCGGCATGCACGGGTTCGACGTTCATCGCATGAACGCTTGTTTCGAGACCTTTCGTAATTAGGTAAGAATTAAAGCTTTTAAAACAATAGGAAGATCAAATCTTCACCTTGCGCGGGTAGACGATCACCGCGAATCTGAATTCATGGTTATGGGAGAGGGTTCGCTTGAAGCCGTTCAAACGTCCGGCCTCTACGGGTATCCACACGAAGTAGAGAACCGATCAAAGCTTTCTTGTCTTCTCGGGGTGCTAGCTCCCTTGCAAAGACTCCTTTGATGGCTGATCTCTTCTCTTTCTTTCAACTCTTGAAAGTGCTTGAGAGGAGGAAGAAGAAGGTTGAAGAAGAGGAAGAAGAAGAATCCCCACGCAGCCTTCTTTCTTTTCCCTGCGTTGGAAGGAAGAAGGGAGGAAGAGGATGCCGCCAACCTTTGGCCTTGGTCTTCCTTGCTTGCGGCTGATCACAAGAAGAGAGGAGAGGGAGGCTCACGGCAAGGAGAAGGAGGAGTTCTTCTATGCTTAGGGCGCCGGCCTCACACCTCCTTTTATAGCCATCTAGGGTTCCTACTGTTAGATGTATGCCCTAGAAGCCAATTTGGCTGACACATTGTTGATTCTAGGGACATAATTTTGTACTTGACTATTTATTATTGAATAAATAAAAGGCATCTTTTTCATTCATATTGTTTATGTGTCTATGAATCGTCCAAGAAATTAATAAGATGATGATACATATTCTCAAGAGTTGAGAATTTGAGCCATGTATCATTGGTGATTAATTTCTAAATGCTCCTGATCAATGGATCATCACGAGGACGGTGATCGATCCGATCAGTGCACAGATCACTCTCCTTCTGGATGGGCGAGACTTGAGTCCACAGTGTAGGGACACTGAAGTGATAGTGCAGGTGCTTGTTAGAGAACAAGGGTACTGAGCGTGACCAAGACAAGAAGTCACTTGGATGTCTATCCACTCGTCAGTGACTTGCTTGATGTTGCAGTAGTGTGACTGGTCCTTTGACCTGCGGTGCTTCGGCTACTCACAGTGAGGTTATTGTAGTTTGACTGCACACATACATGGTCTCTAGCCATATGGGTCCATGCAGTGTAGATTGGCTGCAGTAGGTTCACTGTAGGAGTAGGGTATGCACCTACAAGGAATCTATCGACCTTGATAGAAGAGGAGTGATCCTATGTGATTTGTTAGACTGAGTTCTAAGACCTTGGCCAGGGCAGTAAAGTGGAGAAAGAGTTTTCCACTATCGAACTCAAGTCGAATAAATCTTGACATACGACAGACGATGGGGTTTGACGAGTTGTCCATGACCTCCGTCCTGTAGGGATCCACGATAGTAGGACTGTATCACACGTTAACTGCACCTAGAGGTTCATCATTCCATTCTGCTGGGTAGCCACTACATGCTGCTAGGTGTCACTGGTGGATGGTGGGACTCATAGGGATTATCTTGATGATCGATAAACCCTAATGAGTTGAGTTGGAATCGTTCCAACCCATTGAAAGGAGTTTTCAATGATATAGTGATAGAGATCACAATATATCTCACTACCAGTCAGAATAGAACCTATGGGGTCACACACACTAGAAGTATTGACCGATCCGATGGTTGAAATCGTGATTAGGAATCACAAGAAATCAATTTGATTGATAAAAAGTTGAAGAAGGAAAAAGGAATTAATTAATTGGACTTGAAACAAGAATCCTACTTCGGGTAGGATTCCTAGAGTCCTAATTGGATTAGGACTGGGAATCCTAGTTGGAGTAGGACTGGAATTCCTATTTGGAATAGGATTCCTACAATCCTAATGAGATTAGGAATTGGATTCCTACTTGGAGTAGGATTCCTAGAAATCCTAATTGGATTAGGACTTCGGATTCAAATAGAGTCCTAATTGGATTAGGACTAAAATTAAAATACATCCTAATTGAATTAGGATTCCTTAAGTCTAAATTAATTATTAATCTAATGAATCAACATGACTCCTAATTGGATTAGGATTGAAGAGTTCAATTGAGTCATGATTCATTCAAGTCCTAATTGGATTAGGACTAGCATAGATTGAACCCAATTTGGTTAAGCCTAATTGGATTAGGACTTAACCACATTAGGGCATCCAAATCCTTACCTAATGAGGATTAGGGCAACCATGAAGGAGGGGCACACGCCCCTCCTCCTTTCATATTGCTTGGTGCGGCAACAAGAGGGGCCGGCGCCCCTCTTGGAATTATTTCAAGGGAGCTCCTAAAAGTTAGGAGCTCCACTTGTTATTTAAAGAGGGCTTCATGGGGGCTGACCTAATAGAAAAGAAGGCTTCTTCCTTGCTGCCGTACGCCCCCCTCTTGCTCCTCCTTTGGTTCAGCCGCCATTAGCAAAGGGAAAAGAAGAGGAGGCCTCTCCCTCCTCTTGGTCTTCTTCCTTGGCTTCAACGCGTGTGAAGAGAAGAAGGCTGCGAAGGGATTTGATCTTCTTCCTCTTCTTCATCCTTCTTCTTCCTCCTCTCAAGTGCAATCAAGAGTTGATTGAAAGAGAGGACATCAGCCATCAAAGCTATCTCTGCAAGGGAGCTAGTACCCCGGTGAGATAGAGAGCTTGGATCGGATCCTGCTTCGTGTGGATACCCGTAGAGGCCGGACGTTTGAACGGCTTCAAGCGAACCCTCTTCCAAAACCACGAATTCAGATTTGCGGTGATCATCTACCCGCGCAAGGTGAAGATTTGATCTTCCTATTAGTTTTAAAAGTTTTAATTCTTACCTAATTACGAAAGGTCTCGAAACAACGTTCATGCGATGAACGTCGAACCCGTGCATGCCGATTCCGCTGCCATCTGAAAAATTTTTGAAATATCAGCGGCATGGGCGGGTTCCCAACAGTGGTATCAGAGCCTAGGCTTCGTAGATTAAGGTAAGAATTAAATATCTAAAGGCATATTAGATCTGAAAATTAAATGATCATGCATGCTGAAAAATTCTGCATGCAGATTTTTTCAGGGGTGCTGATTTTTACATGCTGATTTTTATGTGATAAAAAGATGATTCTAATTGCATTGTTAATGGGATTACAAAGTTTAGAATCAAGATTAGCATGATCAGCGACCTATGTCATGATATAATCAGTTAAGTTTCAGATCTGAAAATTATAATTGTTGCATACGGTGATGATCATAGGATTCAACCCCTTTTGGTATCAAATGTAATGACCTGCGATGTGATCTGCGATGTCATGTAATTTTTCAGATGCTTGCATGCATCTTATTTGATGTTTTGAGAGGCCTGCGTGCCTCCTAAAAGGAGATGTAAATTATTTTTATTTTTATTTTACATCTGGTTGTATTTCTGTGATGTGATGTACATCAACGATCAAGTCGAAGACGATGCATGAGATGAACAGGGGTCTAAGCGGTTGATGGCGATGGGATCAAGAGTTGATCAAGGATCGAATCAAGGAAGCTTGGATCCAATTCAAGAGTTGAAGACCACTTGATCGATTGATGTGCATGTGCTTGTAATACGACCTAATTAGAATCCATGATCATCACCTAGTTAAAGTTTAGCTTTAATTATTGCCGCGATTATAACTGCCTGCAATGCGCCGTTTGCATGTGATGTGAATGAGAGTCGGGTAGATAGGTCTACATGTGATGTAGCAAACCCAATTGAGACCTAAATCAAAACCTCCTCAATCAAGTCGAGAGTGAACCGACATGAGCAAATCATATTAGATTAATTGATCTAATTGGTGTCTAGGAAAGCATGAAAGGTGGTTACTTAATTAGGACCTTACTCTCTGAGTAAGGGGAGCCTCCCACCTGCTTACCTGGCCAATTGTTCGATTACCTCTTATGAAAGGCTCAAGTTGCAAACACTAAGACCTGATTAACCAATATTAAGTCAATAGGTCTTCCACTGTAGTAGAGCTGCTAAGGCCTTTCTGATGTTGACTTGTCTCGGCTGGATACAGTGGTCAAGTTGCATTGGGGGGCTGGACCTCTCTATAGACATGAGATGTTGTAGGGTAAAGGTGGGGTTGGGCACCAATAACTGTTAGGTGAGGACCCAATGACGACTTTATTCCTACGGTTATACAGTGGGTCTGACTTAACTAAGAAATGAGACCAATAACTGTTAGGTGAGGTCTTCATGGCTTAGAGACCAAGTTGCACTGCAACATGCTTGAGAAGCATTGTACAAGAGTTGTACACTCATCCATCTATGTGTCACCAATAACTGTTAGGTGAGGTGGCATGTAAATTGGTGGGACCGCAGTACCCACTAGAAACCCTAGTCGTGTGGGATTTCCGTTTTCCTACCAGGGGAGTGTGAGGAATTCGAGAAAATAGTGGGAGTCACAATTTGTTCTAAAAGACCTTAGGACAGATTAGGATCAAGTACAAAAGTCTAACTAGAATCTTTACTCTCTGCAGATACAATGTCGGCTTCAAACCCTTTGACCCGTATTCTTGAGACCAACCGACTGACCGGAACCAATTACAAGGACTGGCTTAGAAATCTCAAAATAGTTTTGGACTGTGAGAAGATAGGCTACATACTCGATTCAGATATCCCCACATTACCAGCACGTCCCACTGATGTTCAGCGTGAGATGCATAAAAAGTGGTTGGACGATGACATTAGAGTAAAATGCTATATGATGGCATCTATGTCTAATGAACTCCAATGCCAGCATGAAAATATAAAGACTGCTAGGGACATACTGGCACACCTGCAAGAGTTGTATGGTGAGCAAAGTCGCACAGCTCGTTTTGAAGTGTCCAAGAGGCTTTTCAAAGCGAAGATGCGCGAGGGGCAGTCTGTCCATGATCACGGTCTGACCATGATCAAGGACCTAGAGGAGCTTGAGAAGCTCGGTATGGACATGCACAAGGAATTGCAAGTGGATTTGATCCTACAGTCACTTCCTGATTCATTTGGTCAGTTTATAGTAAACTACCACATGAATAAGATTGAATGCACTAAGACTGAACTAATCAACATGTTGGTAACTGCTGAGGGAGCCTTGAAAGGTTCAAGGGGCAATGTCCTCGCTGCTGAGTTGACTTCTGGTTCCAAGAGAAAGTCTACTTGGAAGAAAAAGAAGCCTGCAAAGAAGCAGAAGAAAGACAAGAAGCCAAAGAAGGAAGTTCAAAAGAAAAGGGCTAACGACAAAGGAAAATGTTTCCACTGCAATGTCGAAGGCCACTGGAAGAGAAACTGTCCTTCATACCTCGAGAGCCTGAAGAACAAGAAAGGTGACACACCTTCAGAAGGTATAGACTTGCTCATTATTGAAACTAATCTAACGGTTTCTTCTACTTCTAGTTGGGTTATAGATTCTGGTTCTAGTGCTCATTTGTGCACTACCATGCAGGGTCTAAAGGAAAGTAGAAGGCTGGCGGAAGGTGCAGTAACCCTTCGGGTTGGCAACGGGGCAAAAGTTGCTGCTGTGGCTGTGGGCACCTACCATCTGCGACTACCGTCTGGATTTAGTTTAATACTTAGAGACTGTTATTATGTACCTGTTGCTAGCAGAAATTTGATTTCTGTTTCATGTCTAGCACAGGAAGGTCATGTTTTTACATTTGACAAAGACTGCTGTTCTATTTATTTAAGAAATAAAATAGTCGCACGTGGTTTCATGATTGACAGTCTCTATCATTTACATATGGATGTATCTGTGAATGTTACCGAGCAAGATGTGAGTGCCAAAGGATCCAAAAGATCCAGAGATGAGATAAACCAAAGGTATTTGTGGCACCTTAGGCTTGGCCATATTGGAGAGGACAGAATGAACAAAATGGATAAAGATGGGCTTTTAGGCTCATTGACTTCCGAGTCATATCCAGTTTACAAGACCTGTCTTCAAGGAAAAATGGCTAGACTGCCCTTTGTAGGACATGGGGAGAGGACCATTGAAATACTTACCCTAGTACATACAGATGTATGTGGCCCATTCGATGTGCTAGCCAGGGGACGTTATTCTTACTTCATTACCTTTACCGATGATTATTCACGGTATGGGTATGTGTATCTTATGAGACACAAGTCTGAATCCTTTGAAAAGTTCAAAGAGTTCAAAAATGAAGTAGAAAAACAAACTGAAAAACCTCTTAAGGCTCTTCGATCAGATCGAGGAGGAGAATACCTTAGTGGGGAATTCCGGGACTATCTCAAAGAAAACGGCATAGTCTCACAATGGACACCTCCGGGTACACCTCAACTCAACGGGGTGTCAGAGAGGAGGAATCGGACCCTATTGGATATGGTCAGGTCCATGATGAGCTTCACTGATTTACCTATGTTTCTTTGGGGAGATGCCTTACTCACAGCGATTTATTTATTGAATAGAGTTCCCTCTAAATCCGTTCCTACCACACCGTATGAGATATGGCATGGTAAGAAACCAAGTCTGGGTCATCTCAAGATTTGGGGGTGTCCGGCCCACGTCAAGCGACTACAGGCGGACAAGTTAGAGGCTAGGACCATAAGTGCTCGTTTTATAGGATATCCTAAAGAGTCATTAGGATACAATTTTTACGTCTCAGAGGATCACAATGTGTTTGTGAGCCGTCATGCCATCTTCTTGAAAAATCAGTTTATCCTTGATAGAGGCAGTGGGAGGAAAATTGAGCTTGAAGAGAAAGTCTCTGAAAAGCAACGAGTCATGGATCCTAAAGAACCTATTCATAAGGAGCCAGTACACGATGTCCCTCAACCACCTCGTAGATCTAGTAGGGTCTCCCATCCTCCCGATAGATACTTAGGTATACTAGAAGAGGATACCGAGGAAATGTTCCTAGTGGGAGATAGGGATCACATACAGGATCCCAAAACCTACAACGAGGCGATATCTGATATCGATTCCGAGAAATGGCTGAAAGCTATGAAGTCAGAGATAGACTCCATGCATTCCAACCAAGTCTGGACCTTAGTAGATCCACCAGAAGGTATTGTACCTATTGGATGCAAATGGATCTACAAAAGGAAAATAGGTTCGGATGGAGAGGTAGAGACCTATAAGGCAAGGCTTGTGGCAAAAAGGTATAGTCAGCGCGAAGGCATTGACTATCAGGAGACCTTTTCACCTGTAGCCATGCTAAAATCCATCCGAACATTGCTTGCCATTGCAGCATTTCATGATTATGAAATTTGGCAGATGAATGTGAAAACTGCTTTCCTGAATGGATATCTTGATGAAGATATCTATATGGAACAGCCTTTGGGTTTCACTTCCAGTGATGGAGATCACAAGGTCTGCAAGCTGCAAAGGTCCATCTATGGACTAAAGCAAGCCTCTCGGAGTTAGAACACTCGTTTCGATGATGCAATCAAAACGTTTGATTTCATCAAAAACGAAGAGGAACCATGTGTTTATAAAAAGGTTAGTGGGAGTGCTGTCATTTTTCTCGTACTGTACGTAGATGACATTCTCCTGATTGGGAATGATATTCCCATGTTAACCTCGGTCAAGGTCTGGTTGTCAAAAGAATTCTCCATGAAAGACCTTGGGGAAACATCCTATATTTTGGGAATAAAGGTCTATAGAGATAGATCTAAAAGGATGCTTGGCCTTTCACAGAAGATGTACATAGAGGAGGTGCTGAAGAGGTTCAGCATGGAAAACTCCAAGAGGGGTCTCTTACCCCTAAGGCATGGAATTCATCTCTCCAAGAAGATGTGCCCCAACACATCTGAGGAGATTCAACGCATGAGCAAGATTCCTTATGCATCGGCAATAGGAAGCCTCATGTATGCCATGCTATGTACACGACCTGATATAGCTCTTGCTGTGAGTGTCACAAGCAGATATCAGTCGAATCCAGGTGAAGAACACTGGACAGCTGTGAAGAACAGTCTTAAGTACTTGAGAAGAACTAAGGACATGTTCTTGGTCTTTGGGAGAAGATCAGAGTTGAAGGTAGAAAGATGCACACATATTGATGATAGAAAGTCAACATCAGAATATGTGCAATTGTGGTTCAGTAAATTGGAAGAGTTCCAAACAACCGATCATTATAGATTCTACCTTAGAAGCTGAATGTTAAGCCGTATCTAAGGGTGCAGTGGAAACCTTCTGATTAAAAGTTAATTGCAGAATTAGGTGTAATGTCATTAGATGCCATGACACTTTACTGCGATAACATTGGCACCATAACACTAGCTATGGAGCCATGGTCTCATCAGAAGTCCAAGCACATAGAGCGGCGCTTCCATTTCATACGCGACTATGATATAGAGGTGCAGAGAGTAGACTCCGCGGATAACGTGGCAGACCCTTTCACTAAGCAGCTGAGTCAGCAAAAGACTGAAGCCCACCTTGAGAAGATGGGCGTAAGATATATGACCAATTGGCTTTAGTGCAAGTGGGAGATTGTTAGATGTATGCCCTAGAAGCCAATTTGGCTGACACATTGTTGATTCTAGGGACATAATTTTGTACTTGACTATTTATTATTGAATAAATAAAAGGCATCTTTTTCATTCATATTGTTTATGTGTCTATGAATCGTCCAAGAAATTAATAAGATGATGATACATATTCTCAAGAGTTGAGAATTTGAGCCATGTATCATTGGTGATTAATTTCTAAATGCTCCTGATCAATGGATCATCACGAGGACGGTGATCGATCCGATCAGTGCACAGATCACTCTCCTTCTGGATGGGCGAGACTTGAGTCCACAGTGTAGGGACACTGAAGTGATAGTGCAGGTGCTTGTTAGAGAACAAGGGTACTGAGCGTGACCAAGACAAGAAGTCACTTGGATGTCTATCCACTCGTCAGTGACTTGCTTGATGTTGCAGTAGTGTGACTGGTCCTTTGACCTGCGGTGCTTCGGCTACTCACAGTGAGGTTATTGTAGTTTGACTGCACACATACATGGTCTCTAGCCATATGGGTCCATGCAGTGTAGATTGGCTGCAGTAGGTTCACTGTAGGAGTAGGGTATGCACCTACAAGGAATCTATCGACCTTGATAGAAGAGGAGTGATCCTATGTGATTTGTTAGACTGAGTTCTAAGACCTTGGCCAGGGCAGTAAAGTGGAGAAAGAGTTTTCCACTATCGAACTCAAGTCGAATAAATCTTGACATACGACAGACGATGGGGTTTGACGAGTTGTCCATGACCTCCGTCCTGTAGGGATCCACGATAGTAGGACTGTATCACACGTTAACTGCACCTAGAGGTTCATCATTCCATTCTGCTGGGTAGCCACTACATGCTGCTAGGTGTCACTGGTGGATGGTGGGACTCATAGGGATTATCTTGATGATCGATAAACCCTAATGAGTTGAGTTGGAATCGTTCCAACCCATTGAAAGGAGTTTTCAATGATATAGTGATAGAGATCACAATATATCTCACTACCAGTCAGAATAGAACCTATGGGGTCACACACACTAGAAGTATTGACCGATCCGATGGTTGAAATCGTGATTAGGAATCACAAGAAATCAATTTGATTGATAAAAAGTTGAAGAAGGAAAAAGGAATTAATTAATTGGACTTGAAACAAGAATCCTACTTCGGGTAGGATTCCTAGAGTCCTAATTGGATTAGGACTGGGAATCCTAGTTGGAGTAGGACTGGAATTCCTATTTGGAATAGGATTCCTACAATCCTAATGAGATTAGGAATTGGATTCCTACTTGGAGTAGGATTCCTAGAAATCCTAATTGGATTAGGACTTCGGATTCAAATAGAGTCCTAATTGGATTAGGACTAAAATTAAAATACATCCTAATTGGATTAGGATTCCTTAAGTCTAAATTAATTATTAATCTAATGAATCAACATGACTCCTAATTGGATTAGGATTGAAGAGTTCAATTGAGTCATGATTCATTCAAGTCCTAATTGGATTAGGACTAGCATAGATTGAACCCAATTTGGTTAAGCCTAATTGGATTAGGACTTAACCACATTAGGGCATCCAAATCCTTACCTAATGAGGATTAGGGCAACCATGAAGGAGGGGCACACGCCCCTCCTCCTTTCATATTGCTTGGTGCGGCAACAAGAGGGGCCGGCGCCCCTCTTGGAATTATTTCAAGGGAGCTCCTAAAAGTTAGGAGCTCCACTTGTTATTTAAAGAGGGCTTCATGGGGGCTGACCTAATAGAAAAGAAGGCTTCTTCCTTGCTGCCGTACGCCCCCCTCTTGCTCCTCCTTTGGTTCAGCCGCCATTAGCAAAGGGAAAAGAAGAGGAGGCCTCTCCCTCCTCTTGGTCTTCTTCCTTGGCTTCAACGCGTGTGAAGAGAAGAAGGCTGCGAAGGGATTTGATCTTCTTCCTCTTCTTCATCCTTCTTCTTCCTCCTCTCAAGTGCAATCAAGAGTTGATTGAAAGAGAGGACATCAGCCATCAAAGCTATCTCTGCAAGGGAGCTAGTACCCCGGTGAGATAGAGAGCTTGGATCGGATCCTGCTTCGTGTGGATACCCGTAGAGGCCGGACGTTTGAACGGCTTCAAGCGAACCCTCTTCCAAAACCACGAATTCAGATTTGCGGTGATCATCTACCCGCGCAAGGTGAAGATTTGATCTTCCTATTAGTTTTAAAAGTTTTAATTCTTACCTAATTACGAAAGGTCTCGAAACAACGTTCATGCGATGAACGTCGAACCCGTGCATGCCGATTCCGCTGCCATCTGAAAAATTTTTGAAATATCAGCGGCATGGGCGGGTTCCCAACACCTACTAAGTAGGAGCCCTAGACATCTTTCCAAAGAGGGGGCGCCGGCCCCCTCTCTTGTGCCGCACCAATGGATCAAGGGGGAGGGGCTTGCGCCCCTCCCTCTTGGTAAACCCTAGTCCACATTAGGGTTTGCATTGCCCTAATGTGGTCAAGCCCTAATCCTATTAGGTTTAGCCCAAGGGTGAACCAATGGATCCAATCTAGGTAAGTCCTAATCCAATTAGAACTTGAATCAATTTTGACTCAATTGAACTCTTCAATCCTAATCCAATTAGGAGTCTTATTGATTCATTAGATTAATAATTAATTGTGACTTAAGAAACCCTAATCCATATTAGGATGTATTTAGTCCTAATCCAATTAGGATTAGATTTGAATCCGAAGTCCTAATCCAATTAGGATTCCTAGGAATCCTACTCCAAGTAGGAATCCGATTTAGATTCAAAATTCCTAATCTTATTAGGATTGAGGAATCCTATTCCAAGTAGGAATCCCAGTCCTAATCCAATTAGAACTCTAGGTATCCTATCCGAAGTAGGATTCTTGTTTCAAGTCCAATTAATTAATTCCTTTTTCCTTCTTCAACCTTTTATCAATCAAATTGATTTCTTGTGATTCCTAATCACGATTTCAACCATCGGATCGGTCAATACTTCTAGTGTGTGTGACCCCATAGGTTCTATTCTGACTGGTAGTGAGATATATTGTGATCTCTATCACTATATCATTAAAAACTCCTTTCAATGGGTTGGAACGATTCCAACTCAACTCATTAGGGTTTATCGATCATCAAGATAATCCCTATGAGTCCCACCATCCACCAGTGACACCTAGCAGCATGTAGTGGCTACCCAGCAGAATAGAATGATGAACCTCTAGGTGCAGTTAAACATGTGATACAGTCCTACTATCGTGGATCCCTACAGGACGGAGGTCATGGACAACTCGTCAAACCCCATCGTCTGTCATATGTCAAGATTTATTCGACTCGAGTTCGATAGTGAAAAACTCTTTCTCCACTGTGCATACTGCCCCGGCCGAGGTCTTACGAACTCAGTCTTATAAATCACATAGGATCTCTCCTTATCTATCAAGGTCGATAGATTCCATATAGGTGCATACCCTACTCCTACAGTGAACTTACTGCAGCCAATCTACACTGCATGGACCCATATGGCTAGAGACCATGTATGTGTGCAGTCAAACTACAATAACCTCACTGTGAGTAGCCGAAGCACCGCAGGTCAAAGGACCAGTCACACTACTGCAACATCAAGCAAGTCACTGACGAGTGGATAGACATCCAAGTGACTTCTTGTATTGGTCACGCTCAGTACCCTTGTTCTCTAACAAGCACCTGCACTATCACTTCAGTGTCCCTACACTGTGGACTCAAGTCTCGTCCATCCAGAAGGAGAGTGATCTGTGCACTGATCGGATCGATCACCGTCCTCGTGATGATCCTTTGATCAGGAGCATTTAGAAATTAATCACCAATGATACATGGCTCAAATTCTCAACTCTTGAGAATATGTATCATCATCTTATTAATTTCTTGGACGATTCATAGACACATAAACAATATGAATGAAAAAGATGCCTTTTATTTATTCAATAATAAATAGTCAAGTACAAAATTATGTCCCTAGAATCAACAATGTGTCAGCCAAATTGGCTTCTAGGGCATACATCTAACAATCTCCCACTTGCACTAAAGCCAATTGGTCATATATCTTAGGCCCATCTTCTAAAGGTGGGCTTCAGTCTTTTGCTGACTCAGCTGCTTAGTGAAAGGGTCTGCCACGTTATCCGCGGAGTCTACTCTCTGCACCTCTACATATTTCTTCTCCACATAGTCGCGTATGAGGTGAAAGCGCCGCTCTATATGCTTAGACTTCTGATGAGACCTTGGCTCCTTAGCAAGGGCTATGGCGCCATTGTTATCACAGTAGAGTGTTATGGCATCTGATGTCATCACATCCAGCTCTGCAATAAATTTCTTGAACCAGAAGCCTTCCTTAGCAGCTTCAGAGGCGGCGATGTATTCGGCTTCCATAGTCGAATCAGCAATGATCGGTTGTTTAGAACTCTTCCAATTCACCGTACCACCATTGCACAAGAACACGTATCCAGATGTTGACTTCCTGTCATCGACATCAGTCATGAAGTCTGAATCTGTGTACCCTTCTACCTTTAACTCTGATGATCCTCCAAAAACCAAGAATAAATCTTTAGTTCTTCTCAAGTACTTAAGAATATTCTTCACAGCTGTCCAGTGTTCTTCACCTGGATTCGACTGATATCTGCTTGTGACACTCACAGCAAGAGCTATATCAGGTCGTGTACATAGCATGGCATACATGAGGCTTCCTATTGCCGATGCATAAGGAATCTTGCTCATGCGTTGAATCTCCTCAGGTGTGTTGGGGCACATCTTCTTGGAGAGATGAATTCCATGCCTTAGGGGTAAAAGACCCCTCTTGGAGTTTTCCATGCTGAACCTCTTCAGCACCTCCTCTATGTACATTTTCTGTGACAGGCCAAGCATCCTTTTAGATCTATCTCTATAGACCTTTATTCCCAAAATATAGGATGCTTCCCCAAGGTCTTTCATGGAGAATTCTTTTGACAACCAGACCTTGACCGAGGTTAGCATGGAAATATCATTCCCAATCAGGAGAATGTCATCTACGTACAGTACGAGAAAAACGACAGCACTCCCACTAACCTTTTTATAAACACATGGTTCCTCCTCGTTTTTGATGAAATCAAACGTTTTGATTGTATCATCGAAACGAGTGTTCCAACTCCGAGATGCTTGCTTTAGTCCATAGATGGACCTCTGCAGCTTGCAGACCTTGTGATCTCCATCAATGGAAGTAAAACCCAAAGGCTGTTCCATATAGATATCTTCATCAAGATATCCATTCAGGAAAGCAGTTTTCACATCCATCTGCCAGATTTCATAATCATGAAATGCTGCAATGGCAAGCAATGTTCGGATGGATTTTAGCATGGCTACAGGTGAAAAGGTCTCCTGATAGTCAATGCCTTCGCGCTGACTATACCCTTTCGCCACAAGCCTTGCCTTATAGGTCTCTACCTCTCCATCCGAACCTATCTTCCTTTTGTAGATCCATTTGCATCCAATAGGTACAATACCTTCTGGTGGATCTACTAAGGTCCAGACTTGGTTGGAATGCATGGAGTCTATCTCTGACTTCATAGCTTCCAGCCATTTCTCGGAATCGATATCAGATATCGCCTCGTTGTAGGTTTTGGGATCCTGTATGTGATCCCTATCCCCCACTAGGAACATTTCCTCTGTATCCTCTTCTAGTATACCTAAGTATCTATCGGGAGGATGGGAGACCCTACTAGATCTACGAGGTGGTTGAGGGACATCGTGTACTGGCTCCTTATGAATAGGTTCTATAGGATCCATGACTCGTTGCTTTTCAGAGACTTTCTCTTCAAGCTCAATTTTCCTCCCACTGCCTCTATCAAGGATAAACTGATTTTCAAAGAAGATGGCATGACGGCTCACAAACACATTGTGATCCTCTGAGACGTAAAAATTGTATCCTAATGACTCTTTAGGATATCCTATAAAACGAGCACTTATGGTCCTAGCCTCTAACTTGTCCGCCTGTAGTCGCTTGACGTGGGCCGGACATCCCCAAATCTTGAGATGACCCAGACTTGGTTTCTTACCATGCCATATCTCATACGGTGTGGTAGGAACGGATTTAGAGGGAACTCTATTCAATAAATAAATCGCTGTGAGTAAGGCATCTCCCCAAAGGAACATAGGTAAATCAGTGAAGCTCATCATGGACCTGACCATATCCAATAGGGTCCGATTTCTCCTCTCTGACACCCCGTTGAGTTGAGGTGTACCCGGAGGTGTCCATTGTGAGACTATGCCGTTTTCTTTGAGATAGTCCCGGAATTCTCCACTAAGGTATTCTCCTCCTCGATCTGATCGAAGAGCCTTAAGAGGTTTTCCAGTTTGTTTTTCTACTTCATTCTTGAACTCTTTGAACTTTTCAAAGGATTCAGACTTGTGTCTCATAAGATACACATACCCATACCGTGAATAATCATCGGTAAAGGTAATGAAGTAAGAATAACGTCCCCTAGCTAGCACATCGAATGGGCCACATACATCTGTATGTACTAGGGTAAGTATTTCAGTGGTCCTCTCCCCATGTCCTACAAAGGGTAGTCTAGCCATCTTTCCTTGAAGACAGGACTCGCAAACTGGATATGACTCGGAAGTCAATGAGCCTAAGAGCCCATCTTTATCCATTTTGTTCATTCTATCTTCTCCAATATGGCCAAGTCTGAGGTGCCACAAATATCTTTGGTTTATCTCATCTCTGGATCTTTTGGATCCTTTGGCACTCACATCTTGCTCGGTAACATTCACAGATACATCCATATGTAAATGGTAGAGACTGTCAATCATAAAACCACGTGCGACTATTTTATTTCTCAAATAAATAGAACAGCAGTCTTTGTCAAATGTAAAAACATGACCTTCCTGTGCTAGACATGAAACAGAAATCAAATTTCTGCTAGCAACAGGTACATAATAACAGTCTCTAAGTATTAAACTAAATCCAGACGGTAGTCGCAGATGGTAGGTGCCCACAGCCACAGCAGCAACTTTTGCCCCGTTGCCAACCCGAAGGGTTACCGCACCTTCCGCCAGCCTTCTACTTTCCTTTAGACCCTGCATGGTAGTGCACAAATGAGCACTAGAACCAGAATCTATAACCCAACTAGAAGTAGAAGAAACCGTTAGATTAGTTTCAATAATGAGCAAGTCTATACCTTCTGAAGGTGTGTCACCTTTCTTGTTCTTTAGGCTCTCGAGGTATGAAGGACAGTTTCTCTTCCAGTGGCCTTCGACATTGCAGTGGAAACATTTTCCTTTGTCGTTAGCCTTTTTCTTTTGAACTTCCTTCTTTGGCTTCTTGTCTTTCTTCTGCTTCTTAGCAGGCTTCTTTTTCTTCCAAGCAGACTTTCTCTTGGAACCAGAAGTCAACTCAGCAGCAAGGACATTGCCCCTTGAACCTTTCAAGGCTCCCTCAGCAGTTATCAACATGTTGATTAGTTCAGTCTTAGTGCATTCAATCTTATTCATGTGGTAGTTTACTATAAACTGACCAAATGAATCAGGAAGTGACTGTAGGATCAAATCCACTTGTAATTCCTTGTGCATGTCCATACCGAGCTTCTCAAGCTCCTCTAGATCCTTGATCATAGTCAGACCGTGATCATGGACAGACTGCCCTTCGCGCATCTTCGTCTTGAAGAGCCTCTTGGACACTTCAAAACGAGCTGTGCGACTCTGCTCACCATACAACTCTTGCAGGTGTGCCAGTATATCCCTAGCAGTCTTTATATTTTCATGCTGGCATTGGAGTTCATTAGACATAGATGCCATCATATAGCATTTTACTCTAATGTCATCGTCCAACCACTTTTTATGCATCTCACGCTGAACATCAGTGGGACGTGCTGGTAATGTGGGGATATCTGAATCGAGTATGTAGCCTATCTTCTCACAGTCCAAAACTATTTTGAGATTTCTAAGCCAGTCCTTGTAATTGGTTCCGGTCAGTCGGTTGGTCTCAAGAATACGGGTCAAAGGGTTTGAAGCCGACATTGTATCTGCAGAGAGTAAAGATTCTAGTTAGACTTTTGTACTTGATCCTAATCTGTCCTAAGGTCTTTTAGAACAAATGTGACTCCCACTATTTTCTCGAATTCCTCACACTCCCCTGGTAGGAAAACGGAAATCCCACACGACTAGGGTTTCTAGTAGGTACTGCGGTCCCACCATTTCACATGCCACCTCACCTAACAGTTATTGGTGACACATAGATGGATGAGTGTACAACTCTTGTACATTGCTTCTCAAGCATGTTGCAGTGCAACTTGGTCTCTAAGCCATGAAGACCTCACCTAACAGTTATTGGTCCCATTTCTTAGTTAAGTCAGACCCACTGTATAACCGTAGGAATAAAGTCGTCATTGGGTCCTCACCTAACAGTTATTGGTGCCCAACCCCACCTTTACCCTACAACATCTCATGTCTATAGAGAGGTCCAGCCCCCCAATGCAACTTGACCACTGTATCCAGCCGAGACAAGTCAACATCAGAAAGGCCTTAGCAGCTCTACTACAGTGGAAGACCTATTGACTTAATATTGGTTAATCAGGTCTTAGTGTTTGCAACTTGAGCCTTTCATAAGAGGTAATCGAACAATTGGCCAGGTAAGCAGGTGGGAGGCTCCCCTTACTCAGAGAGTAAGGTCCTAATTAAGTAACCACCTTTCATGCTTTCCTAGACACCAATTAGATCAATTAATCTAATATGACTTGCTCATGTCGGTTCACTCTTGACTTGATTGAGGAGGTTTTGATTTAGGTCTCAATTGGGTTTGCTACATCACATGTAGACCTATCTACCCGACTCTCTTTCACATCACATGCAAACGGCGCATTGCAGGCAGTTATAATCGCGGCAATAATTAAAGCTAAACTTTAACTAGGTGATGATCATGGATTCTAATTAGGTCGTATTACAAGCACATGCACATCAATTGATCAAGTGGTCTTCAACTCTTGAATTGGTTCCAAGCCTCCTTGATTCGATCCTTGATCAACCCTTGATCCCATCGCCATCAACCGCTTGGATTACCTTTCATCTCATGCCTTTGCTTCAACTTGATCGTTGATGTACATCACATCACAGAAATACAACCAGATGTAAAATAAAAATAAAAATAATTTACATCACCTTTTAGGAGGCACGCAGGCCTCTCAAAACATCAAATAAGATGCATGCAAGCATCTGAAAAATTACATGACATCGCAGATCACATCGCAGGTCATTACATTTGATACCAAAAGGGGTTGAATCCTATGATCATCACCGTATGCTACAATTATAATTTTCAGATCTGAAACTTAACTGATTATATCATGACATAGGTCGCTGATCATGCTAATCATGATTCTAAACTTTGTAATCCCATTAACAATGCAATTAGAATCATCTTTTTATCACATAAAAATCAGCATGTAAAAATCAGCACCCCTGAAAAATCTGCATGCAGAATTTTTCAGCATGCATGATCATTTAATTTTCAGATCTAATATGCCTTTAGATGTTTAATTCTTACCTTAATCTACGAAGCCTAGGCTCTGATACCACTGTTGGGAACCCGCCCATGCCGCTGATATTTCAAAATTTTTCAGATGGCAGCGGAATCGGCATGCACGGGTTCGACGTTCATCGCATGAACGCTTGTTTCGAGACCTTTCGTAATTAGGTAAGAATTAAAGCTTTTAAAACAATAGGAAGATCAAATCTTCACCTTGCGCGGGTAGACGATCACCGCGAATCTGAATTCGTGGTTATGGGAGAGGGTTCGCTTGAAGCCGTTCAAACGTCCGGCCTCTACGGGTATCCACACGAAGTAGAGAACCGATCAAAGCTTTCTTGTCTTCCCGGGGTGCTAGCTCCCTTGCAAAGACTCCTTTGATGGCTGATCTCTTCTCTTTCTTTCAACTCTTGAAAGTGCTTGAGAGGAGGAAGAAGAAGGTTGAAGAAGAGGAAGAAGAAGAATCCCCACGCAGCCTTCTTTCTTTTCCCTGCGTTGGAAGGAAGAAGGGAGGAAGAGGATGCCGCCAACCTTTGGCCTTGGTCTTCCTTGCTTGCGGCTGATCACAAGAAGAGAGGAGAGGGAGGCTCACGGCAAGGAGAAGGAGGAGTTCTTCTATGCTTAGGGCGCCGGCCTCACACCTCCTTTTATAGCCATCTAGGGTTCCTACTAAGTAGGAGCCCTAGACATCTTTCCAAAGAGGGGGCGCCGGCCCCCTCTCTTGTGCCGCACCAATGGATCAAGGGGGAGGGGCTTGCGCCCCTCCCTCTTGGTAAACCCTAGTCCACATTAGGGTTTGCATTGCCCTAATGTGGTCAAGCCCTAATCCTATTAGGTTTAGCCCAAGGGTGAACCAATGGATCCAATCTAGGTAAGTCCTAATCCAATTAGAACTTGAATCAATTTTGACTCAATTGAACTCTTCAATCCTAATCCAATTAGGAGTCTTATTGATTCATTAGATTAATAATTAATTGTGACTTAAGAAACCCTAATCCATATTAGGATGTATTTAGTCCTAATCCAATTAGGATTAGATTTGAATCCGAAGTCCTAATCCAATTAGGATTCCTAGGAATCCTACTCCAAGTAGGAATCCGATTTAGATTCAAAATTCCTAATCTTATTAGGATTGAGGAATCCTATTCCAAGTAGGAATCCTAGTCCTAATCCAATTAGAACTCTAGGTATCCTATCCGAAGTAGGATTCTTGTTTCAAGTCCAATTAATTAATTCCTTTTTCCTTCTTCAACCTTTTATCAATCAAATTGATTTCTTGTGATTCCTAATCACGATTTCAACCATCGAATCGGTCAATACTTCTAGTGTGTGTGACCCCATAGGTTCTATTCTGACTGGTAGTGAGATATATTGTGATCTCTATCACTATATCATTAAAAACTCCTTTCAATGGGTTGGAACGATTCCAACTCAACTCATTAGGGTTTATCGATCATCAAGATAATCCCTATGAGTCCCACCATCCACCAGTGACACCTAGCAGCATGTAGTGGCTACCCAGCAGAATAGAATGATGAACCTCTAGGTGCAGTTAAACATGTGATACAGTCCTACTATCGTGGATCCCTACAGGACGGAGGTCATGGACAACTCGTCAAACCCCATCGTCTGTCATATGTCAAGATTTATTCGACTCGAGTTCGATAGTGAAAAACTCTTTCTCCACTGTGCATACTGCCCCGGCCGAGGTCTTACGAACTCAGTCTTATAAATCACATAGGATCTCTCCTTATCTATCAAGGTCGATAGATTCCATATAGGTGCATACCCTACTCCTACAGTGAACTTACTGCAGCCAATCTACACTGCATGGACCCATATGGCTAGAGACCATGTATGTGTGCAGTCAAACTACAATAACCTCACTGTGAGTAGCCGAAGCACCGCAGGTCAAAGGACCAGTCACACTACTGCAACATCAAGCAAGTCACTGACGAGTGGATAGACATCCAAGTGACTTCTTGTATTGGTCACGCTCAGTACCCTTGTTCTCTAACAAGCACCTGCACTATCACTTCAGTGTCCCTACACTGTGGACTCAAGTCTCGTCCATCCAGAAGGAGAGTGATCTGTGCACTGATCGGATCGATCACCGTCCTCGTGATGATCCTTTGATCAGGAGCATTTAGAAATTAATCACCAATGATACATGGCTCAAATTCTCAACTCTTGAGAATATGTATCATCATCTTATTAATTTCTTGGACGATTCATAGACACATAAACAATATGAATGAAAAAGATGCCTTTTATTTATTCAATAATAAATAGTCAAGTACAAAATTATGTCCCTAGAATCAACAATGTGTCAGCCAAATTGGCTTCTAGGGCATACATCTAACAAGAAGCTTAGTTCTCCCATCAAACTCATTTCGAATTCTCCATGCATTAAATCAGCAAATTCTTTGCACAGAGTATCATTTGTGGCACCAAAGATTATGTCATCTACATATATTTGAACCACTAATAGATTTTTGTCCTTTCTTTGAGAAATAGTGTTTTATCTACATTTCCTCTACTAAAGTCATTATTAAGCAGAAATTTGCTTAATCGATCATACCAAGCCCTAGGAGCTTGCTTTAATCCATATAATGCCTTATGTAGTTTAAACACATGATTTGGCAATTCATGATTCTCAAAACCAGGAGGTTGTTCTACATATACTTCCTCCTCAATAAAACCATTTAAGAATGCGCTCTTCACATCCATTTGATACAATTTGAAATCCATGAAACATGCAAATGCTAGAAGTAATCTAATAGCCTCTAATCTAGCTACAGGAGCAAATGTTTCGTCAAAATCTATTCCTTCTTCTTGGTTGTATCCCATAGCTACAAGTCTAGCCTTATTTCTTATAACTACTCCATTTTCATCTAATTTATTTCTAAATATCCATTTTGTTCCAATTACTGAGTTATGCTTTGGTCTTTCAGTTAATGTCCATACATTACTTCTTTTAAATTAATTTAATTCTTCTTGCATGGCATTTATCCAATTAGTATCTTTTTCAGCTTCTTCATAAGTCTTAGGTTCTAATTGTGAAACAAAAGCAAGATAATCATTTAAATTTCTAAGAGATGATCGAGTTCTTACCCCTTGAGATAGATCACCAATGATTAAGTCTTTAGGGTGTCCATATGCATACCTCCATTCCTTTGGCAAGTTTTGAGATTGTGGTGGCACGCAATCATCTCCCTTATCTTGAATTGGCACGTCATTAATATTCAACTTTTCAAAGTCAATAATTTCTGTATCATCATCAATAATATTTTCTTTCCTAGCAGACTCACTATCAGATTCATCAAATATAATATTGACTGACTCTTCCACTACTAGAGTTCTTTTATTGAATACTCTGTATGCCCTGCTAGATGTGGAGTATCCTAAGAAGATACCTTCATCTGACTTGGCATCAAATTTACTTAGATCCTCCTTGCCATTGTTTAAGATGAAACATCTACATCCAAATACTTTAAGATATTTAGCAGTTGGTTTCTTATTCTTTCAAAGTTCATAAGGAGTTTTCTTGGTTATTGGTCGTATCAAAACTCGATTTAGAATATGGCAAGCAGTGCTTATAGCTTCAGCCCAAAAGTACTTTGGAAGATTTGACTCACACAACATTGTGCGTGCCATTTCTGCCAATATCCTATTTTTTCTTTCAACAATCCCATTTTGTTTGAGGCGTTCTAGGTGCTGAAAATTGATGTGAAATACCATTTTTAGTACAAATTCTTCAAAGTGTTGATTTTCAAATTCAGTACCATGATCACTTCGAATTGCTACTAAGGTGAGTTTCTTTTCATTTATGATATTATTATATAGTTTCAAGAATTCTGAAAATGCTTCATTCTTATGTGCCAAAAATGAAACCCATGTATATCTTGAAAAATCATCAACAATAACTAGTCCATACTTCTTTCCTCCTAGACTCGCAGTTCTAGTGGGTCCAAATAAATCCATGTGTATGAGTTCAAAAGGCCTAGTTGTTGATACTATATTCTTTGATTTGAAAGATGATTTAGTTTGTTTTCCCAATGAACATGGTCCACAGATTTTGTCTTTTTCAAAAATCAATTTTGGCACATCCTTTATCAATTCCTTCTTGACTAGTTTTGAGATTAATTCCATACTAGCATGTCCTAGTCTACGATGCCAAAGCCAACTTGTTTCATTTTTCTTTTCTTCATTAGTAGTTAAGCATAATCCATTTTTCTTGCCTAAATCATGAAGATCTACCAAGTAAATATTTCTTTGCCTTTGTCCTACAAGTACAATGCTATTATCTTTAGGATTTGTGATTATGCATACAGATGCTTCAAATGTGACTTTAAACCCTTTATCACAAAATTGACTTATGCTAAGCATAATTATGTTTCAATCCCTTAACTAATAAGACATTTTCTATAAAAATAGATGGAGTAATGAAAATTTTACCCTTTCCAATGATATGCCCTTTACCATTGTCTCCATAGGTTACTACTCCACCCTTCTTTGATTCCAAGGTGACAAATTGATTTACGTCACCGGTTATGTGTCTTGAACAGCCGCTATCTAGATACCATCGTTTTTCCACTTTATCAGCTGCAAGACACCCCTGCAATCAAGATCAAGAAAGAGCTTTAGGTACCCAAACTATGTTGGGTCCTTTAGGGTTAGTACTTGATGTTCCTTTTGGAACCCAAACTTTTCTGAATTTAATCTTTTGATTATTACTTAATTTGTTTTGACTGGACTTTCTATAGTTACATTCATATGCTCTATGTCCTAATTTATTGCAGCAATGACAAGTAATATTTTCACTTTTAGCTTTTACAAAAATGTTCTTTAAGAATTTTTGTTTCCTATTTGTTTATATCCTAATCCAGCCTTATCATATACAGCTTTTTGACTATCAAGAATCATATTTAATTTGGTAGAACTAAGTGTAAATTTATCTACTAAGGATTTATATTTTTCAGCATCTTCTTTTAACTTAATATTTTCAGCAATTAGATTCTTGGTTTCATTTGTAAGTTTCCTACTTAATGTTTCATAGTTATGAGACAGTTTTAACTTATCTTTGATAAGAGATTGATTTTCTTCTTTTAGAACTTTATTTTTATTGATTAGTTTCTTATGTTCTTCCATGAGTTCTAAGAATGCATCATGTAATTCATCAACAGTAAAATCACAGTCAAGTTCAGAATCTACCTCATCGTCATTGGCCATATGACACATTTGGGCCGTCTCTTGATGATCTTCCTCTTCAGAACTTGACTCCTCACTTTCACTCCATTCAGCCATGAAGTTCTTCTTTTTCAGTTTTCTTGCCATCCATTTCAAATATGGGCAATCTATCTTATAATGCCCAGATTTGTTACACTCATAGCAAATAGGAGTTTTCTTTTTTCTTTTCTTTGTCCTTACCCTTTTCTTTGCTTGAACTATCTTTGAGGAAGGGTTTCTTTTTATAAAATCTATTCTTATCTCTCATAAATTTTCTGAATTTTCTTCCAAGCATAGCCATCCCTTCTTCATCAAATTTCTCATCATCATCTGAATCTTCCGATTCAGTTTGTTGTTTAAGGTGGTAGTCTTTAGGGCAATTGGCTTTCTTCTCTTGACCTCATCTTCCGAATTTTGCCTCATTGTCAACTCATGGGTCATGAGTGATCCTAGAAGTTCTTCTAATTGCAGCGTGTTGAGGTCCTTAGCTTCCTGAATTGCGGTTACCTTGGCCTCTCAAATTCTTGGTAGAGACCTGAGAATTTTTCGCACCAATTCAGAGTTAGTGTAAGACTTTCCTAAACTCTTAAGGCCCATTTATAATTTCAGTAAAACGAGTAAACATATCAGTTATGGACTCAGTAGATCCATTTTAAATAATTCATAATTGTGTACTAATATGTTTATTTTTGACTCCTTAACTTGATTGGTCCCTTCATGAGTGACCTCAAGTTTGTCCCAAATTTTTTAGCAGAGATGCAAGTAGATATTCTATTAAATTCACTTACATCTAATGAGCAATAAAGTACATTAATAGCTTTTGCATTTAACTGTGCCAATCTTCTATCACTTTCATTCCAATCCCATTTCTGGTTTGGGTATGATAGTGCCCTCTATATTAAGTGTGGGGTGTGTGAGGTCCTCTAGTAATGATTATACCATAATTCATAGTCTAAAGCTTGAATGAATATCCTCATCCTAGCTTTCCAATATGTGTAGTTTGTGCCATTAAATAGAGGTGGTCTATTTGTGGATTGCCCCTCACTCATAGAAATCCCACTTGGGTTGTCATGATCTTTAAACTTCTTGATTGTGAGATCAATGAGTACTATTGGAGCACCTTGCTCTGATACCACTTGTTGCCCAAGGTGACAAGCCAAGAGGGGGGGGTGAATTGGTTTCTTTTACTTTTAACTATCTTACTTGTGTTAAATGATGAGTTAGTAAACTTAAACAAATCACAATACAAACAACAAGAAGTATAGTGGTTCGGTGGCTCTCCTTAGCACTACGTCCACTCCCCAAGCGACCCCTTAGGAATTCACTATAATCCCGTGGATTACAGTTGGATTGTTTTCCGGGCTCACAATCCAAAAACCTTTACACTTTGGTTTTTCGGGTTTCACCAAAAACCGATGTTGGTTTTACGGGCCTCACCAACGAACCTTTGTTGGTTTTACGGGCTCACCAACGAACCTTTACAATTGGTTTTCCGGGTTCACCAATCAACCTATTCCGTTGGTTTTGCGGGCTAACCAACCAACCTTTACAAGTAGTTTAACAAATAAGAAAGAAGATTTAAACTCCTAGATGAGCAAATAAAACCAATATAATCTACAAAGAAGAGTTTAGAAATTATTTATCGGTTGTAGTGGACTTCTCTCTTCTTTGTCAAGGATGCTTCACTCTTCAAGGGAGGATGGAGCTCTTGATGGACTCTTTGAATCTGCTCAACCTCTTTCTTTGATTCTTGAATGAAGCACTTGGATGAAGAAGATTAGGGCCACTTTCCTTTCTTGTGTACTCTTTGATATTCTTTGGAAAGATGTTTTATCTGATGAATAGTGCCACTTTAAATAGTTTCCTGCATCCATTGGACAAGCCCAATGGTTAGAATTCAAAACTAGCCGTTACTCACTGTTGGAAGGACAAAAAGTACATCTGCAGAACTAGCCGTTATGCTTCTGCTCGTGTTTGGGTCGGCTCAACCTGTCCTTGGGTCGACCCAACTTTCACTTGGGTCGACTCAAACTTTCCTTGGGTCGACCCTCTCAGAACCACAGAAACTTGCAATTTCAGCCTTCCTTCACTTGGGTCGACCCACCTTCCTTTGGGTCGACTCAAGGTTCAGTTGAGTCGACTCAACTTCTTCTTGGGTCGACCCTAACAGGGTTTCCAGAGAACCTTTTCTATCTTCTGTTCTGTCTTGCCTTTGGGTTGACCCTCTCAGCGATTTGGGTCGACTCAAGCTTGGGTCGACTCAACTTCATCTTGGGTCGACCCTCTCAGTATTTTCAGAGAACCATTTTTCTGAGTCTTTGAGAGGCTTGAGGTTTGGGGTCGACTTCATGCTTTCCTTGGGTCGACCCAACTTACTGTTCATCTGTGCCATTTTTGCAGAAGTGTGCCAATACTTTCTTGATGTGCCGGGGTCGACCCAATCATCCTTTGGGTCGACTCAATCCACACTTTGCTGCATCTCAAGGTTAGATTCATTCAAATAAATAATGAAATGTATCTATATCAATTTATACAAATATACTGAGAGTAATAGACTTATAAATGAAGTATCGATTTAACTTATAACATACTCTAGATAATTGCTTGTTAATCATCAAAATAACACTATCATCCTCAATGTGTATGACACACAAATCTGAAACTTTTGAAAGTTTCAAAGAGTTAAGATATGAAGTAGAAAAATAAATAGAAAAACTCATTAAGGTTCTTCGATCAGATCGAGGAGTGTGAACACCTTAATAGAGAGTTTCGTGATTATCTCAAGCGGAGAATGGTATAGTTTCATAATGGACTCCTCCTGGTACACCTCAGCTCAATGGAGTGTCAGAGAGGAGGAATCGGACTCTATTGGATATGGTCCGGTCCATGATGGGCTTCACTAATTTACCCTTGTTTCTTTAGATAGATGCCCTATTTTCAGCTATTTACTTATTGAATAGAGTTTTTTCTAAGTCCGTTCCTACCACACCATATGAGATATGACATGGTAAGAAACCAAGTCTTGGTCATCTCAAAGATTTGGGGATGTCCGGGCCACGTCAAGCGACTACATGCCGACAAGCTGGAGGATAGGACAATTAATGCTCGTTTTATAGGATATCCTAAAGAGTCATTAGGATATGACTTTTCGTCCCAAAGGATCACAAAGTGTTTGTGAGCCTAGATGCTATCTTCATGGAAATAGTTTATCCTTGACAAAGACAGTGGGAGGAAAATTGAGCTTGAAGAGAAAGTCTCTAAATAGCAACGAACCATTGTGCCTATAGAACCTATTTATATTAAGCCAGTACACGATGTCCCTCAATCACCTCGCAGATCTAGTAAGGTATACTAGAAGAGGATACCGAGGAAATGTTCCTAGTGGGAGATAGGATCACATACAGGATCCCAAAACCTATGACGAGGCGATATCTGATATCGATTCCGAGAAATAGTTGGAGTTAGACTCCATGCATTCCAACCAAGTCTGGACCCTAGTAGATCCACCAGAAGGTATTGTACCTATTGGATGCAAATGGATCTACAAAAGGAAGATAGGTTTGGATGAAAGGTAAAGACCTATAAAGCAAGGCTAGTGGCGAAAGGGTATAGTCAACGCGAAGGCTGTTGCCCAGATAGACAACCCAAGAGGGGGGGGTGAATTGGATTTTAAAATAATTATTGCAATTAAATGGTTTGTGAATAACTAATTAATACTTTTTGCAAGTTGATTAATTAGATGCTATGTGCAGTGAATGAAATGAAAGTAAGAGACAACA